>NC_136263.1:149455928-149525928 GCF_964187855.1 Myxine glutinosa
TCGAGGTCAAAAAGAGGATCAGTCGGGAAAACCGACGAGCACAAACCAAGTTTATTCATGAGGACGTGTAACATGCCCAAGTCGGCTGGGAACACGCCCACATTGAAACTACGCCCACATAGAAACGACGCCCACATCGAAACCACGCCCACATCGAAATCACACCCACAGCAATACCCAACAGCAAACACCCAAACTGACACACAATGAAACGAAATCCTTCCTTTTCTCCAACAACCTCATCTCATTCAGCAATTTGGTTTCAGACCAGGTCACTCCACTTTGGAGATGTTTGTTCTACTCACCCGAGTGGATGGAGGTCCTCAATGTCAATGTCAGACATGCTATCATGGCCGTCTCTCTGGACATATCTTCTGCCTTTGATAGGCTACAGTCTGGCATCCCACCTTGCACTCTAAACTCTCTGCTATGGATTCCAGGACCAACTCCAATCCTGACAAATCTACCACTCTCACCATCTCTCTCCGAAATAAACGTCAAACCCTCCCATCTAGTTTCTTAACCATCCCCTCGAGGAAGTTCCGTGATTCAAAATACTGTTTCGCTATCAGCCATGAACATTCTTGGGAAAGCCACATTTCAAAGTTGGTCTCCAAAGCCAGCCGTCAAATGGGCATCATCCGTTGTACAAAGTCCTTCCTTAGCACACCTGAACTATCCACCAACAAGGTCTTCCTTCTCAGCTTGATGGAGTACTTCTCTCCCCTATGGGCTGGGTCCCCTGGCTAAAATTTGGCTCAGCTTCACATCATGGAAACCAAGGCCTTTAACATCACTGCAATCTCCCACGATGAAGCCGAGACGATGGGTCGATCAATTTGCCATCGCAGACAGGTCAGGTGGTCTATCTGTCTTCCACCACCTCCTTTCTGGTCTTGCATCCTCTGTTCTTTCCATGCTTTAGATGCCCCCCCATCATATTTCTGCAGGGCACACACGTTCCACCATCAACCCCCTTCTGGTGAAACCATCTAAATCCAGGATGACTGTTCACCTTCACTCATCCGTTCCTCATATTTCCATCAGTGGAACAAACTTCCACATATTCTTCAATCTTATTCTTCCCTCCATGTCTTCGACAGCTGTTCAACACCCTTTCAGATCATCCCCCATCCCAAACCATGATCTTTTCCTTCATTACGTTGGATAAATATGGGATCACGTGCTGCAAGGATGACGGCATGACGTCATCACACAAACGCCAAACGGGGAGGGAAGGATTGGAGTTCTTCTTGAGGTTTTGAACGAAACGGTTGTTCTTGGAGTTCCCTGGAGTTCGGTGGTCCTTCATTCTCCATCAACACTCCATATGCTATTCACCCACAGGTATCGACACGAAAATTCGAATAAATGACCCGCCATACCTGACAAATGAAAAGCTTTCTTCCTCTGTATTGTGTTGAGTCGTGCACTGTAGCTCGAACGTTCGTCCCTCTCTCACTGCGTCTCCTCTCGACTGAGGGAATCTCTTGGAGACAATGACATTCTCATCAATTTCCCGTATGTGGCGACACGTGAACGAAGCTATGCTCCTCTCTCCACATTATTGTGACAACGTATAAACTAAATATTTCATCGTGACGATTGTCATCAAATGGACGAATTTTTAATATATCTTGGCATTTTCCCGTCTGTTATTTCGGGCGGTGTATGACTGACTATGCCGCGATTTAAAAAAAAAATATCTCAATGGACTTGAAGTTACAGGCCTTTGAGAATTCATTTCGTTCTATAAAGGGCAACTTTAATCGGATTTTCTTCCCGTTTTTTTTCAACTGAGTCTAAAACTATGTTAGCGACTGTGAAAAATGAAATGATATATCGAATTTGATTTGAAATAAAACTGTGTGAGAGAGGAAGACACCACGGGCCTACAAAACAGGCCTCAAAGCTATGCGAGTTAATAAAATGGTGGATATTTGTTTATATGAAGCCTCTCCCAGAATGGGTGGAGCTATGGTTCCCAGAATGGGTGGAGCTTTGAGGTTTTGCCTTCTCTGCAAGAACAAGAAGAAGAACAAGAAGAACAAGAAGAACAACAACAACAGCAGAGGGCACTCTATGACCAGCGTCTGCGACGCGGCTAAAAAAACAAATTTCGAACACGTCCTCACCCATTTCTCAGATATGCATTTACCGACATTGTTAAAAAATAGCACACATAAATATGGGCTAGCCCTTTAACCCCCAATAGCAAAATTGCTAAAACCATGGGGGCTATGACATTTTATGTCTTTTTTTTTTTTTTTTTTTTTTTTGTTTTGTATACAATATCGAGGCTCGTGAAAGAGCGAACATTAATCACACAGAAAGACAAACCGACACATAAAACATATAACATAGGGAGCGGTAGACAAGATGGGGAGAGAGGGGGAAGGACACAAACACAACATTTGAGAGCAGGGACCGAGAGACATGGAGACATCGAGAGATCTGAGAGAGGGCGAGGGCTTTGGGGGGGGGGGCGTGGGAAGGGGGCAGTGGGAGAGGTATAAAACATATGGACACTGCCAGGACTTCCAGGAAAGAAGTTGGAATTTCAAACAAGGTGGATCTGGGGTGAATTAGCGGGGGTAGAAAAGATCAAGGTTTTGGATGGGGGAAGATAAGAGATGGTGGTGAACAGCTGTTTTAAAGACCTGGAGGGAGGAGTGGGATTGAAGGGAGTGAGGGAGTTTGTTCCAGAGGCGGGAGAAAAGAGGAATGAAAGAGTGAAGGTGAGCGGAGAGCCGAGATTTCGGCAGTTTAACCATCAGAGGGTTGCTGGCAGATCTTGTGCGACCTGTAGGAATATTTGGGGGACAGAGCACAGAGAGAGCTGGGGGTGCAAGGCCGGAGAGGAGTCGGTAGAAGACAGAAAGACCACCTACCTGCCTGCGGTGAGTGAGTGAAAGGCCCTCAGAGATAGCTTCATCGCGGGAGATTCCAATAATTCTGAAAGCTTTGGTTTCAACAGCGTGAAGCCGAGCTAGGTGTGAGGCAGGAGCACCGGCCCATAGGGGAGAACAGTATTCCATTGAGCTGCGGATGAAAGCCTTGTATCTGGTGAGGAGCTCAGGTGTGCCGAGGAAGGACTTCGCACGACGGAGGATGCCCAGTCGGCGACTGGCTTTGGAGGCCAGCTTGGAAATGTGGTTTTCCCAAGAAAGATCATGGCAGATAGTGAGACCCAAAATCTTGAGCGACAGAACTTCTTGGAGAGGATTGTTGAGAAAGTAGATGGGAGGGTTGTCCAGTCGATCTTTTCGGAGAGACATAGTAAGAGTGTGAGATTTGTCAGGATTGAAAGACATGTTCCACTTGTTTGACCAGTCTGTGATTTTGTCCAGGTCTTCAGAGAGTGAGGAGGCAGCAGACTGCCGATCTGAGGGAAGAGGAATGGAGCGGCAGAGAGTGGAGTCATCAGCAAAGAGATAGAGAGGATTTTCGAGAGAGTCAGAGAGATCATTGATGAAGACCAGAAAAAGCACGGGGCCCAGAACACTGCCTTGGGGAACTCCAGCCTGAACAGGAAGAGGAGATGAGAGAAACCCATTCAGGGCCACACGTTGACGACGACTAGAGAGGAAGTCCGCCAGCCATGCGTGGAGATTTCCATGGATACCAAAGGAGGAGAGTTTGGTGAGCAGAGCGGGGTGCCAGACCGTGTCGAAGGCACATGATATGTCGAGGGAGACAGCTCTAATTTCCTGTTTGGCATTGAGGACCTCCATCCATTGTTGAGACAGCAGAAGCAGCATGTCCAGAGTAGAGTGACCTGGTCTGAAACCAAATTGATGATCAGAGATCAAGCCATTGGAGAAGAGGAAAGATTTCATATCAGAAGCAATGATGGATTCCATGACTTTGCTGATAATTGGGAGAAGGCTGATTGGTCTGTAGTTGCTAGGATCTGTTTTTGCACCTTTTTTGTGCAAAGCGGTGATGTTGGCTGATTTCCAAGCAGATGGCAGTTGACCTTGAGCAAAAGAGAGGGTGAAGAGAACAGAGAGAGGGTGAGATAGAGCAGCAGAGCAGGATTTTAGGACCCGTGGGCTGATGCCGTCGGGTCCAGTTGCAGAATCAGAGTCGAGGGTTGACAGAAACTTTTCCACCTTGTCAGGGGGAAAGGACACGGAGTCCAGGAGCAGCAGGGTACGACTGGGTATGGTGGGTACAGAGAGGGATGGGTTTGGGACACAAGATTTCGAGGCAAACACAGAGTTGAGGCATTCAGCTTTTTCACATGCGGAGTCAGCTGTGTAGCCGTTTGAGGTAAGGGAGGGGATGGAGGGGGAACAAACACCAGAAACGGATTTGACCAGACGCCACCAGGATTTGGAAGAGGGAGACAGATAAGAGAGTTCGGTCTTGAGAACGGAGAGATATTGTTTCCTGGCTCTCCTGAGGGTGGACACACACTTGTTTCGGGCTTTGTGAAAGGAAATGAGATTTCCTTCCGTTGGATTTGCTTTCCAGGAGACGAAGGCAAGTTGTTTCTGGGCAACAGCCTCACCACAAGATTCCGTGTACCATGGACGGGAGGAAGGGTATGACAACTGAAGACGAGATGGGATAAATCTGTGCATGAGAGAGAGCAATTTACTTTGGAAGAATTCCCAGGATGAGTTGATGTCAGAGGTGGTAGAGATGGGAGACCAGTCCAGATGATTGATGGCTGCTTGAAGACCGTGCCAGTTGGCCTGAGTGAAATGCCAGACTCGTCGACGCTGAGCAGGCTCCCTGAGGATGGTCAGAGAGATGTCCACTTTAACAAGGACATGATCAGATGATCCGATCGGAGCAGAAGAAGAGCAGCAGACATTTTCAGGGAAGTTAGTCATAACCAAGTCCAGAAGAGAAGATGTTCCGTTGACTGAGATCCGGGTCGGGAAATTGACAGATTGTGTCAGTCCCAGTGAGTCGCAGAAGTCCTTTGCTGAGGAGCCATGGCTGGTGAGAGAGGTACCCACACCCAGCCAACTGGCATGATGACAGTTGAAATCACCACATATGAGGAAGAGAGAGTTGGGATGAGTAGATAGAAGTTGGTCCATATCATCAGACAGCGAGATGTAGATGGAGTCATCACTGTTTGGTGGACGGTACAACACACATATGAACAAGAGGTGGGAGCGAAGGGGAAGCCGTAGCCAGAGGTATTCCTGGGGGTGAGGTGGAGAGAGTGCAGTGCAGGGCGAGTGAGGAAGAGAGTTTTTGATAAAGATAGCAACCCCGCCTCCAGGACGAGGCTCAGGTCTATCATACCGGAGGAGGGAGTAGCCCGGGAGAGATACTATGGAATCAGAGACATCATAAAGGAGGAAAGTTTCTGTTAAGCAGATCACGTCTGGTTTGACAGAAGCAACCTGTATGGAGAGATCAGTTAAGTTTGAACGAAGGCCCCGGATGTTTGAGGTCCATACCGTTAATGAAGAGGAAGGGGGAGCATCAGATACAGAACAGGGGGGAGGAGGGGTAGGGTAAGATGTGGAAGAGGTGGAAGAGGTAGGGAGAGCTGTTGAAGGTGTGTCAGAGATTTCAGAATAGCTCGGAGAAAGGGAAGGATGGGGCGGACAAAAGGTTTGATGGTGATTGGGTGAGCCACAATGAGGTGTTATTTGAGGAGGGGGAAGAGCGAGGCAGAAGGTTGGGGGAGATGGAGGTGAGAGTTTGAAGGGGGAAGAAGCGGGGAGGACGCTTTGAGGAGGGGGAGTGAGCGGGGGGAAATTGAGAAGCAATGAGGGTGGGGAGATTTGAAGGGGAGGGGTGAGGGGGGAGTTTGGGAGGGAAGGGACAAGGGGAGGGATTTGAAAGGGATGGGATATGGGGGAGATTTGGAGGGGAGGGGTGAGGCAGGAGTCTAGGAGGGGAGGGGCGAGGGGGCGTCTTGGCGGGGAGGGGTGAGGGGGTAGTTTAGGAGGGAGGGGGCAAGGGGGGAGATTTGAAAGGGATGGGTGATGGGGAAGATTTGGAGGGGAGGGGTGATGGGGAAGATTTGGAGGGGAGGGGTTATGGGGAAGATTTGGAGGGGAGGGGTGAGATTGGATTTTTGAAAGTGTACGATTTATGGGAAACGAACATTTATTGCAAAATGAGTTTCTTGTGACCTTCGAGTTAAAAATACGTTTAAGGACGCTGGATGGAGGATGGAGTGCAGGAGAGTTTAGGGAATGTAGAAAAAAGGCACTATAGGAGATGGATATTTTTTTTGGGATGAATTGATTTGGTGAGCAAGTCGAAAGCAGCCTTTTAAAGAAGAAGAAGAAAAAGGTGTTATAAAATATGACGGAATACATAACTTGAGGGGAAAGTGTAAACATTGAAGGTTAATGAGTGAAAACTATCTGGGGAAATGGGGGAGAAACACGTGGTCGAAGAACGAACGAACGAATAAGAATGAATAAACGAATGAGAACAGAGAAGGAAATGTTTTTTTTTTTTTGTTTTTTTTTTTGAGTTGAGATTTACACAAGGAAGTAGGCTATGGGTGAAAAGACTGGGAATACAGAGAACGAAAGTTATTGGATCACAAACGACGGACCACTGAGAGAAAAACAAAGCCTCAAGGTTGTACAGTACACACTGTACAAGGCCTTGCTCGCGACACGGCAAACAGACGATCAATTTATGAAAGATAAACACCGAGAAACAACCAAAGTTGCACACAATAACTTCACACACCGAAAGATAAATACAGTTTCGACAAAATACAATTGTGAACAGACTTAACTTCGAAAAACGTGGAGACCGTGTGGAGCTTCGAAAATCCCTGCCGCCGTCTCCAAGATCTCGCGAGATCTCCCTATGGAGACATGATCTCCCTATTTTCTCCTTGTTTAGGGTATGGGATCCAATTATCAAATCTAAATCCAGATTTCAATTATGTACTTTAATTAGTCCGTGAGAGTACATCGTGTTTACAAGGCAAGGCATGTTTGAATAGGCTGAAACAAAATAGTGTCGTAAGAACCATGCAATGTGACAGAGGGCTGACCAAGATGGTGCCGTGCCATTGATTTTGGCAAGGCCTATTTTGTTATTTTTATTGAATGAAATGGATATGAATGATCATTTTAAGGCCATTTTTCCCCGCTAGAGCAGGGGTGACAATCATGGTTCCCAGTTTGAGGCAATGTTTTTATGGCTGAATGCCCTTCCTGACGCCAACCCTTAGTCACCACTTACGATGCGCAGGGATATGGTGTACCTATTCTAAATCAGGGTACACACCAGATCATTCATCCCAGCAAGCTGGTACTCAATTTTCCGACCTCGGAAGGATGACAGGCTGAATCAACCCCCCTGGCATTAATTCAGCGATCAACCAGGATTTGAACTCGGGATCCTAGGATACCAAGCCAGCACCCTAACCGCTAAGCCAACACCAGGCTATTTTGTTATTTTTATACCTAAATGATATTCAAAAGGGGTGTTTAGACATACCCAAACACCCAGTTTTCATTCATGCCCTCCCATGGAGTTCAATAAGTATGCATACACAAAGTTTGTGGCCACTAGGTTTCATGGTTTTGGAGTTATGGAGGAGATCTTATTTAACTATTTTTATTTGAAGATGCTATTATGGAGGAGAATGGATAAAGTAATCCAATTCAAAATTGGTACAGGTATGTATAATTATGTAAAGATTAACTCATTCGACTTTGGGGTCAAAGGTCAAAGTCAAAGTCTGTAATAGATCTATAACTTGAGAATGGCTAGAAGGATCCAATTCAAACTTGGTACAGATATGTAGAATGATATAAAGATTAACTGATTAGATTTTGGGGTTTCAGTGTCAGATGTCATGTCAAGTAAAAAATGTGATAACTTGTGTACAGCTGAAGGGATTTAAATTCAAACTTGGTACAGGTATGTATAATGATGTAAACGTGAACTGATTAAATTTTGGGGGCAAGAGGTCAAAGGTCATAGGTCATGCCAGGTAGAAATGTGATAATTTGAGAACAGCTGAATGGATTTAAATCAAACTTGGTCCAAGTATTATAATGATGTAATAATGTGGGCGGAGGAATATTGGTCTACATATTAATACAGGCTATTTTAAAGAAGGGTGATCATTCAAACCCTTCAAACTACCATTCTATTGCTCTGACTTATACCATTTCCAAAGTCTTGAATGTCTTCTTCATTCCCATTTCCTCATGCACCTCATCATCACAGTTTTCTATCTGACCATCAATATGCTTTCCGCAAGGCAAGACCTACTGGTGATATCCTTTCTTACATTACGAATGTCTAGGCCTCTTCTCTGAGAGACTTTGGGGAATTATTTGCTGTCGGCCTTGATATCTCAAAAGCCTTTGACAGAGTTTTGGCATCAGGGTCTGATATCCAAGCTTCTCTTTCGGGTTTCCTCCTTCACTCTGCTCTCTCATATCGAGCCTTCTCTCCGACCGCTATATCTCTGTAATTGTTGATGGTTCAACTTCCTCCTTCCCTATCAACAGTGGTGTCCCTCAGGGTTCTGTCCTGTCTACAACATTCTTCCTTTTTTATGGATGACCTTTCTTCTGCAAATAACCAAATGCACTCATATGACTGATAGCTCGACATTACATTCCTCTAGACTTTTCCCATCTGCCCCGTCTTCCCTCAATCGATCTTCATCTCGTTTGATCACAGCCATATCTTTAAATTCAGATTTGGACAATATATCCCAGTGGGGCAAATGTAATCAGGTTAAGTTCAATGCTTCTAAAACTCAATTTCTTCCCATCTCTATCTCTAGAACTCCTCTTAACGCTCCAATCTCCTTTGAAAGCTCCACAATTACACCATGTGATACAATAAACCTACTGGGTATTATCCTAACATCAAATTCATCTTGGAATCCACATATTACACAAATAGCCAATTCCGCTTCGAAGAAACTAGGAGTCCTGTTCAGATGTCGAAGATTCTTCTCCTTTGAACAGTTGCTTCAACTACCGTATATAAAGGATTATTCTGTCCTTGTATAGAGTACTGCTCTCACATCTGGGGAGGTCCACATACTTACTGGACAGAATTGAATCCAAAGTAATCTGCCTCATCAACTCTCCCAATCTGACCTCAAAACTCGACCCTTTCGAATTACGCCGCAAATTTTGCTCCCTTTCTCTTTTCTACAGATATTACTTCGGTTTCTGCTCCCAAGAACTTGCTGCTTGTGTACCAACACCATTAGCGAGACCACGGGATACTCGACAAGCCACTACATCTCATGATTATTGTGTGGCACTGGCAACTCACGGGTGGGCCGTTATGATGTTTGATTCTTACCCACCACTGCCAAACTATGGAACTCTTTGCCTTCTCATGTCTTTCCAAACACTTAGAACCTCCCTCTTTTCAAAAAGCAGATTTTTTACTTCCTCATAAACTCTTAGACTATTCTCACTTTCTTCACTTTTCTATAAATGCAGCTGTTTTGTTTAAGGCCTGGCCTTGATGAGGACTATATAGTCCATGCCTGGAGCCTTCAACATAAAATAAAACTTAGTATAACTATGTGAGGGTGGAGATAATCGGGATCCAAGATGACTTGGCAAAGTTTGTATGAACATGTTTAATACTGTGGTTTCAGTCGACTTCTTGGAATTGGTGTGATGTTATTCAGAACGAAAAGTTTAAAGGAAGTTTATTTATGGATATTACCTCACCATTTCATCTAAAAACAATCACTCAGCAGCAGCACACCTTGTGCTGGCAGGATAGCCTAGACAGGTAACCACAATCACCTCGAAGCGTTTTGCTCTGTGTTTAAATTTCCGCTCAGCTATAAACTATCATTCCAGTATTTCTCTGGCAGGGTGATTCATCAATGTGTGTGTGACGCCCTTGAACGTTAAACTGGGTGTCCCGTCCACCGGAATTAGTTGGTGGATGTTAAAGATCCCACGGTGTCCTTCGCTATCGTCGCCACCATTATTAAATTATTCCCTAACTACTGCTGGGAAAGGGATGGCAAACCACGCAGCAGGACCCCTGGCCAATAAACTGTTTCGGCAGAATTAACGCTCTGTTAATGCAGAGTATGGTACATGGGAGAGAGAAGGAGAGTGTGAGAGTGTGTGAGTGAGAAAGAGAGAGAAAGAGAGAGTGTGAGTAAGTGAGTGAGAAAGAGAGAGAAAGAGAGAAAGAAAGAGAGTGTGAGAGAGTGCGAGAGCGAGAGAGAAAGAGAGAGAAAGAGAGAGAAATAGAAAGAGAGAAAGAAAGAAAGAAAGAAAGAAAGAGAGAGTAAGAGTGCAAGAGCGAGTGAGAGTGAGAAAGAGAGAGAAAGAGTGAAAGAGAAAGAGAGAGCAAGAGAGAGAAAGAAAGAGAAACAAAGAGAAGGAGAGAGAAAGAAAGAGAAAGAAAGAGAAAGAGAGAGAAAGAGAAAGAGAGAGAGAGAGACTTTTTTGTCCTTTTATTACAACAGTATAAAAAACCAATAAATGATGATTCAAAGAAAACAATCAACAGTTGCACAAGCATTTACATGATAAATAAACAAATTATCAGCAAATAAACAAGCCAGTATTAAGGAAAACAACTACATAGTAAATACTAACTGACCCTCAGCTATTTTGCAAAATGCATCTCTCACACACCTGGTGTTGGCTTAGTGGTTAGGGTGCCGGCTTGGGATCCTAGGACCCTGGGTTCGAATCCCGGTCGATCGCTGAATTAACGCCAGGGGGGTTGACTCAGCCTGTCATCCTTCCGAGGTCGGCAAATTGAGTACCAGCTTGCTGGGATGAATGATCCTGGTGTGTACCCCAATTTATAATTAGGTACACCGTATCCCTGCGCATCATAAGTGTGACCAAGGGTTGGCGTCAGGAAGGGCATCCGGCCATAAAAACATTGCCTCAAACAGGGAACCATGAGCTCATGGTGCCCGCAAGGCCAACCCCCGCTGTCGAGGGGAAAAATGGCCTTTAAAACGATCATTCATTCATTTCACACACCACTGCTTCTCAAAGAGTTGTACCTCAGAACAACAACAAAATTCCAGCTTCACTCTTGAAACACAGAGAGCTTTAAACATTTCCAAAACATCTGTACCATACAAATCATTCCGTTTTTGATTTCCTGGTCTTATATATCGCCAACTTGGCTTGCGCAAGAAAAATGAATTAAAATTGTTGTTGGGAAATTGAACCACCCACTGGGGCCAAAAATAAAGGCAGGAAAATCAAAAACAAAGGAAAACCATGCAAGTAACATTTTAAAGAAAACAAATAAAGGAGTTAACCAGTCACAGCATACATATGCATGGGGCAAGGTTTCAGTTCGTCCACAAAATGGACATTCCTCACTTATCGCTTGTGAGCCAAGCCATGATGCGGCACTTGACATTGACCAGCCCTTGGCCACCCTCTGCAGTTGGTAAGTTTAGAATCTCTCGTCTCAGCTAATGCTTTCCGGACCAGAAGAAATAGGTGATGCATTTTTGTATGTCCTCCACCAGAGTTTTGGGCGGCTGCAGGGAAAAAACCTTGCACCATAACTTCGTGGTGACCAGACTGTTAATAACTTGTACCCAACCTCGGTAGGACAGTTAGCAGAGCAAGTTCTTCGATTTCAGTAACAGTACTTCAATGTGTGCCAACAAGCCTTCCCAGTTATGCCTCACAAAATTCCCAGGGCCAAGGAACACCCCTAGGAACTTAATCCCATCTCTTCTCCATGAAAGATTGGCAGGGAGAGGAGGAGGGAGAGGAAATAGGGGGGCAGGTAGGGGGTAGGTAGAGGGTTGAAGCCACATCGCTTCTGTTTTTGTCCAATTTATCTTGGCCGATGATGCCCTGCTGAAGAGATCCAATGCACTCATCATGAAATCAACGTCTTCTGACTGTCTGATGCAGACACAGATGTCATCTGCACAAGGAATGCTTTTTAAGGGGTGGGTTCCAAAAGTAACACCAGACAAGGACTTCCAAAAGGTATTTAAGAGGGGCTCAAGGGATAAAGCGTACAAAATTCCTGACATAGGGCAGTCCTGCCTTTCCCCTCACCCAACACAAAAGGGTCATTGTTTATCTTTAAGATAGCTGATATGTTTGAATAACATAATTGTATATGGGATAGAAAGAGAGGTCCAAAACCAAAACATTTCAGCACTTCAAAAAGATATCTATGAGAAACACAGTCAAAAGCTTTCTACTGGTCGAGGAAGATCAAGCCACAACTTTCATAATTAGTCTCACAGATTTCAATGACATCTCGGACAACAGAGATATTATCCTGAATATTGCGACCAGGAACACAATAAGTCTGGTCCATGTGTATAATGCCTCCTAGTAGGGGTGAGAGACGCAAGGCCAAAGCCTTTGAGAAAATTTTATAGGCCGTACACAATAAGGACACTGGCCTCCACTGTGATATGAGCAATACATTTCCTTTTTTAGGAAGCAAAGTAAGCATGGCTCTCCTGCAGCTCTGTGGAAGTTCACCCTTCTTCTCGCTCTCCAGGAAAACCAGAAGCAAATTAGATCCAATCAAGTCCCAAAATTTCTCGAAGAACTCCACTGGCAGACCATCCAGGCCAGGTGATTTCCCTCTGTCCAGGCATTTAAGGGCAACAGAAAGTTCCTCAAGCGTGAGCGGTGACTCCAGATCCGTTCTTTGCTTTGGAGCTAGTGTACCGACACCATCAAACAAGTTCTGCATCGACATCTGTTGCCTGGTAAAATGTAGAGAAGAAGTCTTGCATCCTTAATTTCTACAGGGTTGGTCGTGATTGAATTATCAGGACGTTTCAAAGCAGTAATTTGGGAATGAGGAAATTTTGTCTCAAAATCAAAGAAAAACCGGGTCGGAGAATCCAGGAGGGAAAGGTGCTGAAAGTGTAGCCTCGTTAGCGCTCCTTGGGTTTGATTAGAAATTATCTTATTAAGAAGAGACTTCTTCTAACATAGTCTTAGTTTCTTTTGGGGGGTAGGATGGGTTTTTTAATTTGTTTGAATCTGGCAAATCTCCTTCTCCAGCTCCACTTTCATTCTGCGTTCTACCTGTGTGTTTAGAACACAAAACTGCTGACAGACTTCTAATTTGGACCTTTGTGTTGTCCCACCACACTGGTCCTTAAAACTGGATTTGGAGCCTCTCAGATTGGACCACACCCTCTCAAAGGCATTCCTAAAGGAGGGGTTATCTGATATGGACATGTTCAGTTTCCAAAAAGAGTGGCGATTTGGAGATAACCTACACGGTAACTCATGGTAACGAGGTGATGGTCAGAGAAACCAGGCGGGAAAATTTCAGTGGTGGGGGAGAGGTTGGCAAATGGCAAATTTATATAAAATCTATCAAGTCTGGCAAGGGCCACTTGATTATTGGCAACCTTACACCAGGTAAATTGATGGGTGCCTGGATTTTGTATCCGCCAGATATCTTGAAAACCAAAATCTCTTATTATTTTAGATAACAGTCTGGCTGGTCCGGGGTGAGGTTCTGCGCCATTCCGATCGCATTCAGGTTGCAGGGTGCAATTAAAATCACCTCCTATTATAATCCACTTCTGCAAGTCTAACTGCATCATGTGGAGTCGTAACCTGTCAGAGAAGGTTCGTCGGTCTATGCCCTTTGAAGGGGCATAGACATTTATTAAAGTAAAATTTATGTCTCCAACAAAATCAAGTGAAGCTAAGTGACCTGGGATTATTTCCTGAAATGAGAGTTGGAGGGGCAAAAATGGGGATGAATTAGAAAGGCAACTCCTGCTGTCCAAGATGTTGAATCGCTAAAGTAGCCGGCCTTTTTAATCATTCGATTCCAGATAGCATGAGACGATGGAGTCGAGTGAGTTTCTTGTAAGAAAGCCACATCTAGTTTCCGTTGCCTTACAAGGTTGACAACTTGGAGCATCCTAGACTGGCTCGCACCACCATTTATATTGAGGCTACCAAAAATAGTCATGGAGATGTAAAAGAGGTAAGGAAAGGGAAATATGCGTATCATCCTTTTAGTTCGTTTTTTGCCTTAACAATGTATTTCTTAAGCCTACTGCATTGGGGTTCCGTGAAATTGTGGTCACTGGGTCAGCGAATAATACACCTTGCCGTTTCAATAAACCCATGTAGATCAGAAAAATGATCTTTTATCTCAATATATCTTTTTCTAAAAGTCTGGTTCAGAAACTTGAGTATTTGCGATGGTAAGACGTTGGAATCACTGTATGTGGGGAATTCCTCAATGTCATAGGATTCCTCCTCAGACATGTCAGAAGCTCTATCTGGGACCCCTGGCTCTTGAGACACCAGAATACTCTGTGGTGTGCAGGTGTCATCCTGCCCTGTTTCTGTAGGAACAGGTTGAGGGAGAGGTTTCACCAGAACCCCGGGTATTGTGGGGGGTAGGGGCGATTCTGCAACCTGTTGCACAATTTCAGGTTCCTTCCTCGGGACAATTATTGTGCTCAGGTACATTTTCTAAATTGGCCGGTACAACGACTATTTGATTTGAAAGATCGCCGTCAGGTGCTTTGGAACACTGAGGAGTCGAAGTTTGCTCTTTTTGCCCCCCAGTCGAGTCTCGACCCGACTTGTCATAATCCGCACAACGATTTAACGTAGTTTGCACTCCAACCTCATCTGGAGGTAGTGCATGCAACTCCTCCACATTTGGCTGAGGGTCCATATCGACAGCAGGCAGAGGATCTGCATTCACATTTACCAATACTTCATATCGATTACTCATCGATGTTTTATCAGGTGGTACTGAGTCCAATGCATCGGAGTCTAACACCACCTTCTTTTCCTTACGGGGTGGAGGGACATTCCGAGGTGTTTTCCTCTTTCTCAAAGAGGAGACGAGTGTAAAACCATCCCAAACGTTTTATTTTTCAGAGGTTTTCGATGTCGATGGTACGTTTTCTGTCACAGTATCAGGGGGTGTTGTCTGCTCGGACACTGCGGGGGCAATTTGTGGACAAAACCGTTTTAGTTGCCCAAAGTTCCCACAGCCGAAACATTTTCACGTTTCCGTGGACGCATATACCTGGTACTCGTGATTATCCACACGAAACGGAAATACCGCGTTGAGCACCTTGTCCACATTGGATGCAGGAAACACAATGTACGCTTGCCGCCGGAAGGACATGATGTGTTTAGCCTGCTCGTTGCGACACCCCAGAGATAACATCGTGATCTCCGACACCACTGTACCATACCGAGAAAGCTCTTTTAA
This sequence comes from Myxine glutinosa, assembly GCF_964187855.1. Lineage (NCBI taxonomy): Eukaryota > Metazoa > Chordata > Myxini > Myxiniformes > Myxinidae > Myxine > Myxine glutinosa. Next base: position 149,471,106 of record NC_136263.1, read on the forward strand.
AATTAAATCGTTTTTCAGGAATGGGGGACAATTTGATATCAAGACTTTCACGGCTGGGGTGTCCAGTGGGGAGACCAGGACAAAATGTCCATTCTCGGTAGACAAACCGGTCGCCACAATTTCATGCACAAGCTGCTCTTCAGCTACGAATATTACCACGTGTTTGTGCATGCGTGAAGCTGCACGGATTTTCTCGAGCCTGATTATGTTACCCACCGCAATAACGATGTGTTCCACGGTGACCTCGTTTGGAGGAACGCAAACCACGCCATATTTTTGCGTCAAGCCCTCAAAGGCCGCGTAGCGGGAACGTTCCGACATCACGACGATCGGAAAACCCTCGGCCTAACCCGAGTTGGATTTGGGGAGGATGGAGGGGGAGCCAGAGGGGGTACAGCTTTCTGTACAAGTAGGGGGAAAAAAGGGAAAAGCACTACTCAGCATACACCAGCACGAGCGAAACGATCGCGAGGAAACACACCTCTCAATTATTATTATTTTTATTTTTTATTTTTATTTTTTGTGTATACAAGATCGAGGCTCGTGAAAAAGCTAACATTAATCATACAAAAAGTCAAACCGACACATAAAACACAAAATAAGGAGAGCGGTAGACAAGATGGGAAGACATAAACCAAGTAGACATAGACCAAGAGGGGGAAGGACATAAACACAACATTTGAGAGCAGGGACATCGAGAGAAATGTGGGAGGGAGAGGGCTTGGGGGGAGGTGGGAGAGGTATAAAACATATGGACACTGCAAGGACTTCCAGGAAAGAAGTTGGAATTTCATAAAAGTGTATCTGGGGTGAATTAACGGTGGTAGAAAAGATCAAGGTTTTGGATGGGGAAAGATAAGAGATGGTGGTGAACAGCCGTTTTAAAGACCTGCAGGGAGGAGTGGGATTGAAGGGAGTGAGGGAGTTTGTTCCAGAGGCAGGAGAAAAGGGGAATGAAAGAGTGAAGGTGAGCATAGAGCCTAGATTTTGGCAGTTTAACCATAAGAGGGTTGCTGGCAGATCTAGTGCGACCTGTAGGAATATTTGGGGGACAGAGCACAGAGAGCTGGGGGAGCAATGCCGGAGAGGAGTCGGTAGAAGACAGAAAGACCACCAACCTGCCTGCGGTGAGTGAGTGAAAGGCCCTCGGAGTTACCTACATCGCAGGAGATTCCAATGATTCTGAGAAAAAGGGCGAGAAATCACGACAACCCGTCAGAGTGCCGATGGACTCACCCCTCGATCTCAACGAAAGGCGTGGGCTGTCTCTCGCTGTCTCGCTGTCTCGCTGTCTCTCTCTCTCTCTCTCTCTCTCTCTCTCTCTCTCTCTCTCTCTGCAAGGCTCTGTGGATCCCCTTTCCAAAAAATGACTTACCTATGCCACCGTTATTACCACCACCTCCCCTTCCTGCAGAGCTAGTGTGGGCAAACGATGGCATCAAGTATTTGGGCGTCTTCCTCGGTCCTCCTCAGTATGCCCAGAACAATTGGGACAGGATCATTGACCAGGTAGATGGGCGTTTGAGCCGATGGAAAAGAGCTCTACCCCACCTTTCCTATAAGGGTCGCGCGCTAGTTGTCAACAACCTCGTCACTACCCTTTTGTGGCACCGGTTCATCTGCCTGCAACCACCGGAGGTTTTGCTCCAAGCTATCCAGAGGAAACTGGTGGATTTTTTTTGGGGAGGCTACCACTGGCTTCGACCCAGCGCCATATGTTGTCCCTTGGCCGAGGGTGGTCATGGCCTAGTCGATGTGAAATGCCGCCTGTTGGCCTTCCGGCTCCGCTCCATCCAACGCTTGCTTTATGCAGAACACCTACCAGGAAAGCCCTTAGCCTGCTCCATTCTTCAACGAGCTGGGAGGCTCGGATACGGACAGGAACTTTTCCTGACCAACCTTCAACACGTCGATACATCTCTGCTCCCAGTCTTTTATCAGAGCCTCTTGAACGCCTGGCAGGGCGTTTCGATAAGTCGCCAAACAGACTCGAATGGCACTAACATGTATGCACACGAGCCTTTATTTTTCAACCCACTTTTCCCCGATATCCCGAGGAGCCGCGACTTCTGCCAGCATTTTATAGTGGCCAACATCCTGAAAGTGTGTCATCTCCGACACGACTCTGGACAGGGATGGAAGCCTGCGAACGAGCTGGCGGACCTAACAGGTGTTCGGTCCAGGAGGCAAATCGGGAACATACTAAGAGCGGTGATCCGAAGGGGCCACCAGCTAGGCCTACATTGGACGCAGGACGCAGAGGTTGAGCCCACAGTCCCAAAATTAGGTGTCGCTTTTACCCCAAACGAGCTGCCCCCCATGAGCGCAGGGTCACCCCCCTTCCATGTTATGAGCAGCAAGAATATTTATAGGTCTTGTGTGAAACTTCTTCTTGGGGACCCACCTCTAGCTGGGGTTACCCGGTGGAAAGGACTCTTGCCTCCCGGTCCCCCCTCTGAGCCTTTATGGGATACAATGTATGCTGGACTTATTTCTAAAAGAACAGGTGACCTTCAGTGGCGTTTGGCCCACTGGATTGTTCCTTCCAATGCTGTCATTCGTTTTTTTTCCCCCATTTCCGGCTGTTGCCCCTTTTGTCCGGTGAGGGAAGATTTGTTTCATGCTTTCATTAATTGTGAAAGACTTTCTCCTTTGTTTCATTGGTTAAATTTTATTTCCCATAGATTGCAGGTTACCTTTTCTTTGAAAGCTTACATCTTTGGCTTTCCTCCCAAAAAGGGAACCACATCTATTGTGTTCGGGTTCCTAACCGCTACTGCTAAACTGGCCGTATACCTGTCGCGGAGGGCGAAGCTGGGCGGCAGACCCATGCAGGAATGCAGTATTATGGTGTTTTTTAGTTCATTGGTGTCAGCAAGGCTCAAGCTTGAATTTGGCTGTGTCCAAACTGCAAACGACCTTGCAAATTTTGTTGCGACCTGGTGTGTTGGAGGGATTTGTGAGGTCCAAGATAACAAATTGTTAATTTCTGTATAACACAGTGCGGGTGTTTCTTTTCTTAAGTCTCTCCTCAGGGTTGCAGATGCGATTGTAAATTTGTACATATATAATTATGCCTAGTTTAGAAATTATGCCTACACTTTCTCCTCGTGTGTTTTTTTTGGTATTTGCACCTTTTCTGTCACTTGTTTCGCAGTGCACCGATTGTTTTTTCCTTCCGGGATTGCTATGATTTTACTGATTTTCCTGGATGAATTGCTTTTGGTGGTACTCTTGTTTTATACTTTTATAATAAAAAGAGCTTAAAAGTCAAAGTCTCTCTCTCTCTCTCTCTCTCTCTCGCGCCACCTATCGGCTGTCGGTGCGTTGGGTGTGGCGTCATGGCGGCTGTGAGCAACTGCTCTGTGCTTTGGTGAGGCCGTTGCGTTTTTCCCCTCCCCTCCCCTGCCCCCCTCCCTCTCCTTCTCCATCCTGTGTGCTTCGGCATTGTGTTTTCATCCGTTCTGCACCCTTGTCTTCGAGAGAGAGAGAGGATTGAGAGCGGGCCCTTGTTGGGTGCAGCCTACTGGCTTTGACGGCGCTTTGTAAGCCATTTTTGTGCTTAGAACGCACGTTTTTTATTTACTTTAGCTCGATTATTTAGGTTTGATACCCTCTTGTCCGGTCCGGACAAGGGGGGGGGGGGGGGGATTTGATCTGTTTGTTGGTGTTCGACAAACATTGGGTTCTCTCGGTTCTTGGCTACGAACTTTTATTTGGTCGAGTTAGAATGGCGGGCGAACGTTTCCGCATTGATACGTACGAATCGCTAACTCGTAAACACGGGCTAGCTTGTGTTCCTCCCAACGAGGTGGAAATTAACGATGTGCTTTCCGCCATTGGAAACATCGTGGGTGCACACAGTGTTCGCGCTGCCTCTCGTATGAATAAGAAATTTGTCGTTTTTTTGTCCGAGGAGCACATGGTAGCGAGTGTAGTCGAACAAGGCTTGTTCATTGAACCGAACACGTTCCTCTCTGTGTTCGCTTTACAAGCCCCGACGGTAAAGATTAACATCAGTAATATCCCGCCATTTATTAGAAATGAGGATTTACGTGAACAATTAAACAAGTTCGGTAAGGTCGTATCGAGGATTTCGATGGTGCCGATGCGAAATGTTTGCGATCGATTCAAACATGTCATGTCCTTTAAGAGAGTGGTGTACATGATACTGCCTGCAAATGTAAAAACGCTCAATGTCGTGTTGAGTGTGAAAAGCAACGGCTTTGAATACAAAATGTATGCCTCCTCGGAGGCTATGACGTGTTTCGAGTGTGGGGCTTACGGGCATGTGAGGAGTGCCTGTCCCAATGCGGTTAAACCGCAGGAACGCGGAGGATTGGTGAGGAGCGACTCCTCTTCACCGCACCATGAAGGGGAGGAGGCGGATCGAGTGGTTAATCCACCCACCGCACCGACTGCGGTGAGTGAAGCGTCAGACCCGTCCCCCCCGACCGGGGGGGTGGGGGAGGAAGTGATAGACTTAGAACGTGAGGTGACTAACCCTGCCCCTCCACTTAAGGTGGGAATAAAAGTGGTTGAACCCTCTCTCATTTCGTCCACGGTACACGACAGTGCGGACGATACCATGGAAGTATCCGTAGTGGACACCAGGAAAAAAGGTCAGAAGCGTTCAAGTGATGAATCCTGTGATTCCGAAGAAAAACAAAATAAGATTCAGATCGTGTCAGGTTCGCAGGACCTCCAGGGTGAGGCCTACACCGGAAACTCCTTGGCGGTAATGGAGATGGTACAGGAAGAGTGTGTACATGAGGAAGATTCGCTGGCACCACTTGCTGAGATTGAGTATGACCCAGAAAATAGTCGATCCTCTCAGGATGTGGTAAGTCCTTGTCCTGATAACCAAACTCGCTCAGACGAGTTAGCAGCTGGATCTGCTAGTGAGGAAAAAATAGATAAAGGGGAAAGTCCTTGCGACTGTGAGGATAACGTTAACCCTTCCCTGACAGATAAAAATGAAAGGGATGATGAGGTGGGGGACATACCTATAGCCACAGAGGATATGGTAAATTTGGAAGGGTCTGCAAAGAGTGCGGAGGTCCTTGACCCTGTAGAATTGCTGTTTCCAAAACTAAGTGTTCAGCAAATAGGAGGAAAAGATGCAGATCAAGATGAAGCACTTGATTCTGATGAAACCTCTTCTACTCCACTCTTTAGTGCTTCAAGTGCTCAAGAGAGTGAGGCGTGTGATGACAATACCATCACCATGGTTTCTCAAGAAAATGTTATCAAGTTCCTTGAAGAAACGTTCAGGAAAAGACATGTAAAAATCAAAGACTACTTTCCGAATCTGCATGATTTTATTTTTACTGCAAAGAACATGATTCGTGAACCTTATCAGGTTAACATGTCAGAACCTCAATTCCAGAGGCTAAGAAAATGTGTAACTCGAGCGGGCAAGGAACTTTATGAATAGTTAACAGAGTGGAGATAAAAGTAGCATCCTTAAACATCAACGGTGGTCGCAGTTGTGTGCGTCGCCTCCAGGTGTTTCAAATGTTTCAGAATGAAAAAATTGATGTGCTGATGTTACAAGAGACGCATGCAAATCAGTCTTCTGAGGTTGAGTGGCGTAAAATCTTCAAAGGTTGTCACTTTTTCTCCAGTGCTTTTGTTGATGCCAAGGCTGGTGTTGCAGTAGTCTTACATCCTAGACTCCAGCCGTTGGAGATCAGATGTAGAGAAATTTGCAAGGGCCATTTACTATCTGTGGAGTTTGTCAGCGGTAACCAAAAGATTTGCACGACTAATGTATACTGCCCTAGTGCGAACTCTGCAAGAAGTGCTTTTCTTCACAAGTTAGCAGGTTTTTTAAGCACTATTGACCTGTCCATGTTGGTTTGCTTGGGGGGAGACTACAACTGTACCCTCAACCCACAACTTGACAGAAACACTCCTGAGCCTCATCCACCGAGTGCAAGGCCTTTGGCACAGCTCATTAAAAAATTTCAACTTGTGGATGTGTGGCGGGTACAGAACCCTAATATCCGGCAGTACACGTGGGTTTGTGCCGCAAGAAATCTTTTGACAATGGCTCGTTTGGATAGAATTTATGTTAACCATGATAAGGTAAATCTTGTCAAGAATTCATATATAAGGCCATCTGGTTTTTCTGATCATCACATGGTTGTTGTTGTATGTGGCCTACCTCATCACGTGTGTAGAAGTGCATATTGGACTTTCAATGTCAAACTTTTACAAAGTGAGCATTTCAAAGAAGCATTCAGAATGGTATGGAAGGAATGTGAAATGCAAAAGTTTTCCTACCTAAATTTAAGGCAATGGTGGGATTGCACAAAATCCCAAATTAAGTGTTTTTGCCAGCAATACTGTCGTTATAATACCTGTAACACACTCGGTGTGATAACTGCCTTAAAAAACGATATACTTTATTGTGAGCAGAAATCTGGAATGTCCAATGAAAATGTCCAGCAGTTGTCAGAGAAAAGAACACTACTGGCTGAAATGGTGAGAGAGCGTGCATCTGGTGCTTTCGTCCGACTGCGAATGGACAATATCCAACTTGACAAACCAAACAAAGACTTTTTCAACCTGGAAAAGACAGCCAAGACCCCTCAACAAATTCATGCTTTGCGCTCTTCTGCCGGTGCGCTTCTGTCTTCTCAAAGTGACATCAAAGATGAATTACGAAACTTTTATTCAAAGCTGTTTGCCTTGAGAACTGTGAACCAGGAAAACAGAAACGAGATGTTTGAACTGCTCCCATCTTTGTCTGAAGACCAGCGACAACAACTGGAGCCTGGCATCTCTCTCGGAGAACTTACTGTTGCTCTTAAAGGAATTCAAGATGGGAAAGCCCCTGGACTTGACGGCCTCCCAGTTGAATTTTACAAGGCCTTTTGGGACATTCTAGGCCCTATTCTACTTGACATCTTTCATGATAGCCTTGAACAAGGTGAATTGCCACTAAGTTGCCGGAGGTCAGTTTTGTGTCTCCTTCCAAAAAAAGGGAACTTGCAAGACGCCACAAATTGGCGGCCTGTGTCACTCCTAAATACGGACTATAAAATATTGTCGAAGGCGCTCGCGATACGTCTAAAGGCAGTCATCCCTCTTTTGATTGATATTGATCAGTCTTATTGTGTTCCTGAGCGTTCTATTTACGATAACATTTTTTTGGTGAGAGACTTGATCAGTCTCGGTCGTACTACATCTCATGGTTTTGGTTTGGTTCTTTTAGATCAAGAAAAAGCTTTTGACAGTGTTGACCATTCTTTTTTGTTTGCTGTACTACAGAGAGCTGGTTTTGGACAAAATTTTGTTTCCTATGTTAAGTTGTTGTATGAAAATGCATCCTGTCTGTTGAAGGTAAACAACAGCTTATGTTGCCCTTTTCCCTTTCAGCGAGGCATCCGTCAGGGCTGCCCGCTTTCAGGAATGCTATACAGTCTCTCGGTCGAACCTTTACTAGCTTTGCTCCGAAACTCAGTGGAAGGAGTCTCCTTAACAAAAAACCACAAAATGGTTACTTCAGCTTATGCGGATGACATTTGTGTTGCTGTTTCCAGCCAAAATGATGTGGGTGAGGTCTTTCGATGTCTGTCCCAGTTTGAGCTCGCCTCCACGGCAAAAGTAAATTGGAACAAAAGTGTTGCCTTATGGGTGGGCCCCAGTCCACCTTCCTCAGCTCTGCCTGTGTTACCAGGAGGAATGCAGTGGAACAAAGAGGGGTTTAAATATTTAGGGTTATTTCTCGGAGTCCAAGCATATGAACAAAAAAATTGGGAGGGTTTCTTGGAAAGAATTAAGCAGAAACTGGCTAGATGGAAACGGTTGCACCACCTTCTATCGCTTAAGGCAAGGGTGACAATAATAAATAACCTGGTGGTTCCTTTTATTTGGCATAAAGTTATCCCCCTCCAACCTCCGAGATACTTGGTCACAGGCATTCAGAGGGTTCTAACTCAGTTTTTCTGGGGAGGCCACCATTGGCTTGGACCAGACACGGTGTGCAGACCCCGAAATGCAGGTGGCCAAAGCTTGATACATGTTCCGAGTCGGATAATGGCTTTCCGCATGTGGACGATAAAGCGTTTATTGTATGGTGAGTGTGTCCCGTGGCGGCCTCTCACAAACGCTTGGCTGCAGGAAGCAGATGGGTTGAAGTATGACCGAGAGCTCTTCCTCATGGACCTGCAGCATGTCAACACGACTCTGCTCCCCGAGTTTCATCAGAGCCTTCTGAATGCCTGGCAAGTCCTTGGAATACAACGATTAGAGGTGTCCTACGATGCAAAAAAATATATGCATGAGCCATTGGTTCTGAATCCTTTATTCCCTGAAATTTCAACCTCCAGGTCATTTATGCATTGCTTCACCTGTAATGGAATAAACAGAGTGCGAGACCTGATGAAGCCTTCCTTAAATGGATGGTTATCCACCGGTTCTCTCACATCAAAAGTGGGGGTTCGGTCATCTAGAATGGTGGACAAAGTTTTGAGAGTTGTGATTAAAACTTTCAGGGAATTAAATATCGGGTGGACTGGGGCAGATGAAGTGGTGGACTCTCGTCTCTATTTCCCCGAGCTCCAAGTCACCTCAAAAAAACAACAGGGTGTCTTCTCAGTCAGATGGTTGCGGTGTGTTCCATGTGATGGGGAAAAAAGTTATTTATGGGATATGCCAAGAGGTGCTTATACCGGGTTTCCCAAAACCTTTAAAAAATCGGTGGGAGGAGATCATTCCGGCTAATTCGTTCCTATCTCCAGTGTGGAAAGAGATGTATAGGTCTCCAACCTTAGGTCGAACCGGAGACTTAAATTGGAGACTAGTTCATCAGGCCCTGGTCACCAAATACTTACTTAATAAGTTTGATCCTTCTGTACTGAATGTTTGTGCTTTTTGTGAAGAGGCTGAAAATGTGACCCATGCTTTTGTGAAATGTAAGAGATTGGTACCCCTTTTTTGTTTCCTCCAACAGCTCTTTTATAAATTTCAGTTTGTTTTTTCTGTTGAAATTTTTGTGTATGGCATTGAAAGGAGCACCAAGAACAAGACAGCGGTCCCTTTCTTGAATTTTCTGTGCGGAATTGCTAAACTCGCAATATATAAAACTAGAAAGATCAAATTGAGTGGCAGAGATGAAAATGTGCTGTTTTGCTTCAAAGGAATAGTGTCGGCCCGGATAAGTTTCGGCAGTGTGAACGACGATTGTTTTACAGATGAGGTGTTGAGTTTGTTTTTGTAAATTATACTTACGCTCAATGTCCACATATACATGTATATACATTCTTTTTGCTTGTACAACTTTCTTTTTCTTGTAAAAATTTTGCGGTGTTCTTCCATGTGTGTTTTGATACTTTTATAATAAAAGCACATAAAACTCTCTCTCTCTCTCTCTCTCTTTCTCTTTCTCTCTCTCGCCCCCTGCTGGTCGTTGGTGAGTCGTGCGTGGGTGTGGCAATCATGGCTGCTGTGTGTGAGGAGCTGTGAGTACTGTGTTGTGTTGTTTGCCTTTCCCATCCCCCATTTCACTCCCTCTGTGTCCTTGTACGTGCTTGTGAAGTTTTCCCCGTGTTTTCCTTCTTTGTTGAGACGAGAGAGAAAGAGAGCGCGCACGGTGAGTTTGGTGCGAGTCCTAAAGAACCTTGTGTTCTTCGGGCCTGTGCTCTGTTTGCCGTGTTCTTCATCATCGTCGTTTATCGGCTCCCTTATTCTATTTCTTTTCATTTTACCTTCGCCTGCAGGTTTTGCTCGCGACAGGTTCTCTTATTTTATTTCGAAACCGTTTCTTTAGTTTCATTTATTTTTAGCTATGGCGAACGTTCGTTTGCACAATAGCAGGTATGAGTCATTGACTCGCAAACACGGGCTTATTGCTTGCCCGCCTGACGGAGTGAGCGTCGAGGACGTGGTAACCAGTATTGGTAACATTGTCGGCCTGGATAATGTCCTCGCTGCCTCCAGGATGAACCACAGAATTGTGGTTTTTGTATCAAAGGAACACCTCGTTAATGAGGTGGTGGAACACGGTTTGTCCTTATCCCAGGGCATTTATTTAAGTGTTAGTCCGATGGACACACCGGCGGTCCGAATCATTTTGTCGAACTTACCGCCGTTTATAAAGAGTGAGCACATTGTCTCTTCGCTTAATCGTTTCGGCACCGTCGTGTCCCGGATATCGATGATCCCCCTGCGACTTCGAGCAGACGCCTCGCTCCGACACGTCATGACCTTCCGGCGTCCGGCGAACACAAGGTTCTTTAGGACTCGCACCAAACTCACCGTGCGCGCTCTCTTTCTCTCTCTTGTCTCAACAAAGAAGGAAAACACGGGGAAAACTTCACAAGCACGTACAAGGACACAGAGGGAGTGAAATGGGGGATGGGAAAGGCAAACAACACAACACAGTACTCACAGCTCCTCACACACAGCAGCCATGATTGCCACACCCACGCACGACTCACCAACGACCAGCAGGGGGCGAGAGAGAGAAAGAAAAAGAGAGAGAGAAAGAGAAAGAGAAAGAGAGAGAGAGAGAGAGAGACTGACTTTTGTGCCCTTTTATTATAAAAATACAAGCAATTCCACAAAGCAGTTGTAAGCAAAGCAACCAGTTTAAAGAAACATTCCGTAAGGATCATGAATTCACCAAAAGGAGCAAAGGATATTTAAAGGAAACCAGCAAGTATAAAAATTTTACAAACCAAAGGTGAAGACATAAACAAAACCACAAACAATTTCAAAGGAAATGCTCATGCAAGAGCTATGACCACATCAAGAGCAAAATTAAGCATTTAATTAAATTAAGCGAAACATTGAGAGAGGGAGAGAGAGAGAGAGGGAGAGAGAGAGAGAGGGAGAGAGAGAGAGAGACAGAGAGATTTCATTCCTTTTTTTGAAGGAAAAAACCTTTTCCACCAATGCAGACAGGTAAAACAAAAAAATATTTACAGGTCATGAGAGCATTTCTATAAATACAGACAGTGAGAAAAAGAAAACCATGGTTACAAATCAAAACAGACAGCAAATAAAGTTGATATATACAGTCATAAAAAGGTACCATTTCGAAGCATTTCACATTACACCAAATAAGAGAGCAATGCTATGTTACAAGTTTAATGTAAGGACTCCGTCAGTTAAACTGCACAAGGAACGCCGAACACACCATCGTTTCTGGAAGTCCCCACAGTTATCAAAAGACAATTCCAGGTTCAGCCGAGACAACACCAATGACCTAAGAAAGACTACAGCGTCATCCACTGGAACAACACTGTTCCGGATTTTCCTTTTCCTGGACACATATATAGCAAGTTTTGCCTCAGAAATTAAAAAGTTGGCTAAAAAACATTCGTGCCTACATCTGCGTTTAATACTAAAACCAAATATAAAAACACAGTGTGTAAAAACCAACCCCAACCCTTGAATGACATACGATAAAACAGTAAAAAGTGGTGTCAATCTTGGGCATCCAACAAAGGCATGAAAAAGAGTTTCCTGGGCATCACAAAAAGGGCACTTTTCAAGGACATGTGGACACATTCGGTGTATCAAAACGTTTGAGGGTAAAATGTGATGTGCCAATCGCCACTGCAAGTCTCCGGAGCGTTTGGCAATGGGTACCTTGTACATAACAAGCCAGTTTATCGAAGTAGAATGAGTAGTCTGGAGCATTCTCCTCCAGTGCGCTTGTGGTTCTGCAGGTCTATCAGAAACAAGGGTTTTGACACACATGCCATAAACAGAGGATTTTTCCATCAACTTAAAGGAGGTGAAACCTTGAAAAAGAAGCAAAAGCTCTGGAAAGGGGTGTTGGGATGAGAGAGGGCCAGCTTCCACCTGTGGAGCCCATTTTAGCTTGGTTTGCTTGAAAAAGCGCAGAATCACAGAGAATATCCTCCCAATGACCCGAATGGACCTAACTCCAGTGGCAACAGCGACGTCAGCAGCTGGTTTCCACTTGTAAGGAGGAGGGGTTCTAAAATCTTTAACCTTGGTGCATCCAGCATCAATAAACTTTTGCATAAAAGTACGATCACTGCAGACCCCTTCAAAAATGGGGTTTAAAAAAATTGGCTCGTTTAAGAACATTTCAAGGGAATAATTACTGTTATCACGGCGAACGGTAACCGCCTGCCATGCCTCCAGCACACTCCTGTAGAACAGGGGGACTGATGCCATATCGACTTTCTTGCTGCCAATAAGGAACAGCTCCTGATCGTAGCCGAGTCTCCCTGCCTGCCGAAGCAGGCAGTGAGCCAATGCCTTCCACGGGACGTCTGTGTACAGCAGTCGACGAAGCGACAGGAGGCGAAAAGCCATAACTTTACTGGTAATGGCAATCAGACCCTGTCCTCCTTCAGCAACGGGTAGGTTTAACACACCAGGTTTGAGCCAGTGCTTCCCCCGCCAAAAGAAGTCAATAAAAATAGATTGCAGTTTTTTAAGAATAAAATCCGGGGGCTGCAGTGCCATAAAACGTGCCAAAGCATCGATGCTGCAAGGTTATTTATAATGAGGGTCCGGCCCCGATAGGAGAGTTGGCAGAGTAAGCCCTTCCATTTTAGCAGCCGCCTCTCAGTTTTAATTATGAGAGATTCCCAGTTTCTCAAAATGAAGTTTTCGGTACCAAGAAAGACACCAAGGTAAAGAACGCCATCCCATGCCCATTCGAGTTGCTCCGGCAGAGTCGGAGGAGTGGCGCCATTTTGCGGACCAAGGTAGAGAGCTCTGCTCTTTTTCCAATTCACTTTTGCCGAACTTGCCAAACTGAATTCATGGACGCATTGGACCAAGGCCAAGACGTCCTCATCCGAGTGAACGATTGCACAAAGATCGTCTGCATAAGCAATCACCTTGAACGGGTTCGCAGTTGGTTGAGGAACGAAACCAGGAAGACGTGCGCGCAAACGAACGAGCAAAGGCTCAATCGCGAGGGAGTACAGGAGGCCGGAAAGAGGGCAACCTTGACGAATGCCTCTACTAGCCGGGAAAGGCTGACATAAAATGTTGTTAACTTTTGCTAAACTAAAAATGTTATTATACAGTAGCTGTACGTGAGAGATAAAAAATTCACAAAAAACCAAACCCCCGTAAAACAGAGAAAAGATAAAAGTGATCGATGGCATCGAAGGCCTTTTCTTGATCGAGGAACACCAGACCAACATTTCTTTGTTCGAGAGAGCAGATATCAATCATGTCACGTACAATAAAGATACTGTCGTGAATTGACCTTTTAGGGACACAGTAAGATTGATCTGGGTGTATGATCTCCCCAATCACGACTCTGAGCCGGTTGGTGAGAGCCTTGGAAAAGATTTTATAATCCACGCATAGCAAGGATATCGGACGCCAATTTTCCACCCGATGCAGATCTCCCTTCTTGGGTATTAGGGCAAGCACCGCTCTACGGCAGCTGAGTGGCAGTTGGTTGAGTCGTAAACTGTCAGAAAATATTTCCAACAGTTCCGTCCCAAAGAGATCCCAGAAAGCTTTGTAGAACTCTACGGGGAGTCCATCCAAGCCAGAGGCTTTTCCATTCGGCAAGGCTTGTAGTGCAACAAACAGTTCCTCCATAGTTATCTTTCTGTCCAGCTCTTGACGTGCAGTAGCTGACAAGGTGGGCAAGGACGCGGTTAAAGAATGCACCATTTCGTCATCAATGTCTTTCCTACAATACAGATCAGAGAAGTAATCTTTAACCAGGGTTCTAAATTCTAATGCCCTTGTGATCCTTTATCATATTGCCCTGCACAGTCCGTAACAAGGTGAGCTGCTCGCTACCCTTTGAAGTGTGTTCAAGTCGAAAGAAGAAACTAGAAGGCACGTCCAGATGACGCAAATTCTCCACACGGAGACGAACCATGGCACCTCTAGTGTTTTACACATAGCCTGTTGAGAATAGCTTTCTTTTTGGCCAATGAAAGATTCGTTTCCATTGTGTTGGAAGGTGACAGATGGCTTTGCAAAGCTAAAATTTCTTTTTCAATAACACTTTTAAAGAGAGACTCATCTTTTGTACAAAAGAATCTATACTGCTGACAAAAGGTTTTAATTTGCACCTTGGCATTATCCCACCATTGATTGAGGGAAGAAAAAGAAGGTTTCCGCAAAAGCAGTGTACCCCAGAAAACCCGGAAGGCTTTAAGGAAAGCTTGATCCTCTAAAAGGTCCACATTAAAAATCCAATGTGCAGCTCCATAGTTCCGTATCGGAGAGAGAAGAGAAAAGGTGACCATGTGATGATCGGAGAAACCGATTGGTAAAATTTGCACATTGCCCATCATGTTAAGAAAGTTACTATTTATGTAAACACGATCTAGCCGAGCGAAGGAAAGCCGACCGTCAAGACAGCGACACCATGTATACTGGCGTATGAGGGGGTTGTGAAGTCTCCACGCATCAACGAAAGAGAATTTAGATAAAACCCTTGCCAGTGGGATGGTACTAGCTAGATGAGGTTCTTTACCGTTCCGGTCCATGGCAGAGTCTAGAGTACAATTAAAATCCCCACTCAAGCAAACAAGATTATTAAAATCTGCATGAGTGAGTGATGTTTCTAACTGTGTGAAGAAGGTGACCCTGTCAGTGCTGTCACTGGGTGAGTAGACATTAAAAAGTGTGTGCCTGTAACCATTGAAGGTGAAAGACACAGAAATTAGATACCCCTTAATTATGTCTTCAAAAACAATGTCAGTTTGGAGGAAAAAAGAAGATGAGAAGAATATAGCTACCCCGGCTCTAGGGCAAGCCAAGCTACTGAAAAACCATTGGCCGTTCATCAACCTTCGCCATTGGCTTTCGCACGAAGGACTGCATCTCGTCTCCTGTAAAAGCATGACATCAATATGCTTTTCCTCAGTGAGTAATTTCACCTGGGTCTTGCGCAATGGGGACCGCCCCCCATTGATATTCAAGGTAGCTACAGAAAAGGTCATGTGAGGAAGAAGGGGAAGGGGTTATATAGCGGAAGGTTGGTCTACTTGTAGCTCTTCCTTCGCTTTGACGATGTACTTCTTGAGGCGGAATACTTCTCGTTCCCCAACTCCGAACTGGCTGGACTTCAGGACGAGATATTTCGCGGATGTTATGAAGATTTTTAGGTCTGGAAAGAAATCTTTCACCTTTACTCGCCTCTTCCGAAAAGTGTCTTTCAGGAATTTTAGAATTTCTGCAGGTGTGATGCCCGGGTCACCCTCTGGCCCATGAGACAACAACACTTCGTTCCAAGCCTCGATGCTGATGCCAGACGTGAGGGATGAGGCTCCATCGGAGTCATAGTCCAATTGATCAGCGTGAGTCTCACCCTCTAACGATAAAGCAGGTGCCGGTGCAGCAGATGCTGTGTGTGCCATCCCCTGAATGTCTGCAGGTTTTGGACACGTCTGCAAATCAGACAATGATGCAACAGGTGTTGCGAGATTCACCTCTTCATGACCCGCTATGGTCATGCCACGCTCCGGAATTATATGAGGCGTTTCAACGACAGAACTTGTATATGTCTTGAGGGCACAGCCTGGGACATCCTGAGGCACAACCTCCTCAGGTGCGTCATGCCCAGCTGATACAGAAACTGCGCATTCCATGTCTGCGCAGCCCGGGACATTCTGAGGCACGACCTCCTCAGGTGCCTCACGCCCCGCACGGACAGAAACTGTACATTCCGCACAGCCCTGGACATTCTGAGGCACGACCTCCTCAGGTGCCTCACGCCCCGCACAGACAGAGACTGTACATTCTATGTCAGCACAGCCCGGGGCATTCTGAGGCACGACCTCTTCAGGTGCCTCATGCCCCGCACAGACAGAAACTGTGCATTCCGTGTCCGCACAGCCCAGGCCATTCTGAGGCACGACCTCCTCAGGTTCCTCACGCCCCGCAGAGGTGGAGGCTAAAATGGGCTCTGTAGGTCCATTATTGTCATCACAAGCCGCTCTTTCACTCTGATTCATTAATTCTTTATCATCATCAGGAGTTAGAGATGCAAATCTATTGTGTAAGGCTATGCCGGTAACACAAGGAGCCACCTCAGTGAGGGGTCCATTGTCGCTTCCAGTCAACACAATCTTTTTTGAATCCCTCGTTGCTGCTTCGTCATTATTGTTCGGCCGTTTGTGCTTCTTCCGAGCAGTAACAACAGTGAAACCTTCATCATTCACGGAGGAATCCCTCACTGCTGCTGTCGATGTCGACGGCTGATTGTCCACAGCATTACCAGGTTCTGCCTGTTTAGGCGTGCCCACGGGGACAGTTACCTTCGTACAGGTATCTCTCGCTGCTGCTGTCGATGTCGACGGCTGATTGTCCACAGCATTACCAGGTGCCGCCTGTTTAGGCGTGCCCACGGGGACAGTTACCTTCGTACAGGTATCTCTCACTACTGCTGTCGATGTCGACGGCTGATTGTCCACAGCATTACCCGGTGCCGCCTGTTTAGGCGTGCCCACGGGGACAGTTACCTTCGTGCAGGCACCTTTAACATGTCCGTGTTGCCCGCAAATGAAACAGGTCGTCGTTTCGGTCGACACATATATTTGATAGTTATGACCATTGAGCGACAGCGTCATGGTCGCATTAAGCGTCTGAGCGTTGTCTTTGAGGATAATATAACAATGACGCTGGAAGGTCATGACATGTCGGAGCGAGGCGTCTGCTCGAAGTCGCAGGGGGATCATCGATATCCGGGACACGACGGTGCCGAAACTATTAAGCGAAGAGACAATGTGCTCGCTCTTTATAAACGGCGGTAAGTTCGACAAAATGATTCGAACCGCCGGTGTGTCCATCGGACGAACACTTAAATAAATGCCCTGGGATAAGGACAAACCGTGTTCCACCACCTCATTAACGAGGTGTTCCTTTGATACAAAAACCACGATTCTGTGGTTCATCCTGGAGGCAGCGAGGACATTATCCAGGCCGACAATGTTACCAATACTGGTTACCACGTCCTCGACGCTCACTCCGTCAGGCGGGCAAGCAATAAGCCCGTGTTTGCGAGTCAATGACTCATACCTGCTATTGTGCAAACGAACGTTCGCCATAGCTATAAATAAATGAAACGAAAGAAACGGTTTCAAAATCAAACAAAAGAGAACCTGTCGTGAGCAAAACCTGCAGGCGAAGGTAAAAGGAAATGAAATAGAATAAGGGAGCCGATAAACGACGATGATGAAGAACACGGCAAGCAGAGCACAGGCCCGAAGAACACAAGGTCCTTTAAGACTCGCACCAAACTCACCGTGCGCGCTCTCTTTCTCTCTCTTGTCTCAACAAAGAAGGAAAACACGGGGAAAACTTCACAAGCACGTACAAGGACACAGAGGGAGTGAAATGGGGGATGGGAAAGGCAAACAACACAACACAGTACTCACAGCTCCTCACACACAGCAGCCATGATTGCCACACCCACGCACGACTAACCAACGACCAGCAGGGGGCGCGAGAGAGAAAGAAAAAAGAGAGAGAGAGAGAGAGAGAGAGAGAGAGAGAGAGAGAGAGAGAGAGAGATGAGAGAGAGAGAGAGAGAGAGAGAGAGAGAGAGAGAGAGAGAGAGAGAGAGAGAGAGAGAGAGAGAGAGAGAGAGAGAGAGAGAGAGAGAGAGAGAGAGAGAGAGAGAGAGAGAGACAGAGACACAGCGAGAGACAGCCCACGCCTTTCGTTGAGATCGAGGGGTGAGTCCATCGGCACTCTGACGGGTTGTCGTGATTTCTCGCCCTTTTTCTCAGAATCATTGGAATCTCCTGCGATGTAGGTAACTCCGAGGGCCTTTCACTCACTCACCGCAGGCAGTTTGGTGGTCTTTCTGTCTTCTACCGACTCCTCTCCGGCATTGCTCCCCCAGCTCTCTGTGCTCTGTCCCCCAAATATTCCTACAGGTCGCACTAGATCTGCCAGCAACCCTCTTATGGTTAAACTGCCAAAATCTAGGCTCTATGCTCACCTTCACTCTTTCATTCCCCTTTTCTCCTGCCTCTGGAACAAACTCCCTCACTCCCTTACTCCCTTCAATCCCACTCCTCCCTGCAGGTCTTTAAAACGGCTGTTCACCACCATCTCTTATCTTTCCCCATCCAAAACCTTGATCTTTTCTACCACCGTTAATTCACCCCAGATACACTTTTATGAAATTCCAACTTCTTTCCTGGAAGTCCTTGCAGTGTCCATATGTTTTATACCTCTCCCACCTCCCCCCAAGCCCTCTCCCTCCCACATTTCTCTCGATGTCCCTGCTCTCAAATGTTGTGTTTATGTCCTTCCCCCTCTTGGTCTATGTCTTCTTGGTTTATGTCTTCCCATCTTGTCTACCGCTCTCCTTATTTTGTGTTTTATGTGTCGGTTTGACTTTGTATGATTAATGTTAGCTTTTTCACGAGCCTCGATCTTGTATACACAAAAAAAAAAAAAAAAAAAAAAAAAAATAATAATAATTGAGAGGTGTGTTTCCTCGCGATCGTTTCGCTCGTGCTGGTGTATGCTGAGTAGTGCTTTTCCCTTTTTTCCCCCTACTTGTACAGAAAGCTGTACCCCCTCTGGCTCCCCCTCCATCCTCCCCAAATCCAACTCGGGTTAGGCCGAGGGTTTTCCGATCGTCGTGATGTCGGAACGTTCCCGCTACGCGGCCTTTGAGGGCTTGACGCAAAAATATGGCGTGGTTTGCGTTCCTCCAAACGAGGTCACCGTGGAACACATCGTTATTGCGGTGGGTAACATAATCAGGCTCGAGAAAATCCGTGCAGCTTCACGCATGCACAAACACGTGGTAATATTCGTAGCTGAAGAGCAGCTTGTGCATGAAATTGTGGCGACCGGTTTGTCTACCGAGAATGGACATTTTGTCCTGGTCTCCCCACTGGACACCCCAGCCGTGAAAGTCTTGATATCAAATTGTCCCCCATTCCTGAAAAACGATTTAATTTTAAAAAAGCTTTCTCGGTATGGTACAGTGGTGTCGGAGATCACGATGTTATCTCTGGGGTGTCGCAACGAGCAGGCTAAACACATCATGTCCTTCCGGCGGCAAGCGTACATTGTGTTTCCTGCATCCAATGTGGACAAGGTGCTCAACACGGTATTTCCGTTTCGTGTGGATAATCACGAGTACCAGGTATATGCGTCCACGGAAACGTGAAAATGTTTCGGCTGTGGGAACTTTGGGCAACTAAAACGGTTTTGTCCACAAATTGCCCCTGCAGTGTCCGAGCAGACAACACCCCCTGATACTGTGACAGAAAACGTACCATCGACATCGAAAACCTCCGAAAAATTAAACGTTTGGGATGGTTTTACACTCGTCTCCTCTTTGAGAAAGAGGAAAACACCTCGGAATGTCCCTCCACCCCGTAAGGAAAAGAAGGTGGTGTTAGACTCAGATGCATTGGACTCAGTACCACCTGATAAAACATCGATGAGTAATCGATATGAAGTATTGGTAAATGTGAATGCAGATCCTCTGCCTGCTGTCGATATGGACCCTCAGCCAAATGTGGAGGAGTTGCATGCACTACCTCCAGATGAGGTTGGAGTGCAAACTACGTTAAATCGTTGTGCGGATTATGACAAGTCGGGTCGAGACTCGACTGGGGGGCAAAAAGAGCAAACTTCGACTCCTCAGTGTTCCAAAGCACCTGACGGCGATCTTTCAAATCAAATAGTCGTTGTACCGGCCAATTTAGAAAATGTACCTGAGCACAATAATTGTCCCGAGGAAGAACCTGAAATTGTGCAACAGGTTGCAGAATCGCCCCTACCCCCCACAATACCCGGGGTTCTGGTGAAACCTCTCCCTCAACCTGTTCCTACAGAAACAGGGCAGGATGACACCTGCACACCACAGAGTATTCTGGTGTCTCAAGAGCCAGGGGTCCCAGATAGAGCTTCTGACATGTCTGAGGAGGAATCCTATGACATTGAGGAATTCCCCACATACAGTGATTCCAACGTCTTACCATCGCAAATACTCAAGTTTCTGAACCAGACTTTTAGAAAAAGATATATTGAGATAAAAGATCATTTTTCTGATCTACATGGGTTTATTGAAACGGCAAGGTGTATTATTCGCTGACCCAGTGACCACAATTTCACGGAACCCCAATGCAGTAGGCTTAAGAAATACATTGTTAAGCCAAAAAACGAACTAAAAGGATGATATGCATATTTCCCTTTCCTTACCTCTTTTACATCTCCATGACTATTTTTGGTAGCCTCAATATAAATGGTGGTGCGAGCCAGTCTAGGATGCTCCAAGTTGTCAACCTTGTAAGGCAACGGAAACTAGATGTGGCTTTCTTACAAGAAACTCACTCGACTCCATCGTCTCATGCTATCTGGAATCGAATGATTAAAAAGGCCGGCTACTTTAGCGATTCAACATCTTGGACAGCAGGAGTTGCCTTTCTAATTCATCCCCATTTTTGCCCCTCCAACTCTCATTTCAGGAAATAATCCCAGGTCACTTAGCTTCACTTGATTTTGTTGGAGACATAAATTTTACTTTAATAAATGTCTATGCCCCTTCAAAGGGCATAGACCGACGAACCTTCTCTGACAGGTTACGACTCCACATGATGCAGCTAGACTTGCAGAAGTGGATTATAATAGGAGGTGATTTTAATTGCACCCTGCAACCTGAATGCGATCGGAATGGCGCAGAACCTCACCCCGGACCAGCCAGACTGTTATCTAAAATAATAAGAGATTTTGGTTTTCAAGATATCTGGCGGATACAAAATCCAGGCACCCATCAATTTACCTGGTGTAAGGTTGCCAATAATCAAGTGGCCCTTGCCAGACTTGATAGATTTTATATAAATTTGCCATTTGCCAACCTCTCCCCCACCACTGAAATTTTCCCGCCTGGTTTCTCTGACCATCACCTCGTTACCATGAGTTACCGTGTAGGTTATCTCCAAATCGCCACTCTTTTTGGAAACTGAACATGTCCATATCAGATAACCCCTCCTTTAGGAATGCCTTTGAGAGGGTGTGGTCCAATCTGAGAGGCTCCAAATCCAGTTTTAAGGACCAGTGTGGTGGGACAACACAAAGGTCCAAATTAGAAGTCTGTCAGCAGTTTTGTGTTCTAAACACACAGGTAGAACGCAGAATGAAAGTGGAGCTGGAGAAGGAGATTTGCCAGATTCAAACAAATTAAAAAACCCATCCTACCCCCCAAAAGAAACTAAGACTATGTTAGAAGAAGTCTCTTCTTAATAAGATAATTTCTAATCAAACCCAAGGAGCGCTAACGAGGCTACACTTTCAGCACCTTTCCCTCCTGGATTCTCCGACCCGGTTTTTCTTTGATTTTGAGACAAAATTTCCTCATTCCCAAATTACTGCTTTGAAACGTCCTGATAATTCAATCACGACCAACCCTGTAGAAATTAAGGATGCAAGACTTCTTCTCTACATTTTACCAGGCAACAGATGTCGATGCAGAACTTGTTTGATGGTGTCGGTACACTAGCTCCAAAGCAAAGAACGGATCTGGAGTCACCGCTCACGCTTGAGGAACTTTCTGTTGCCCTTAAATGCCTGGACAGAGGGAAATCACCTGGCCTGGATGGTCTGCCAGTGAAGTTCTTCGAGAAATTTTGGGACTTGATTGGATCTAATTTGCTTCTGGTTTTCCTGGAGAGCGAGAAGAAGGGTGAACTTCCAGAGAACTGCAGGAGAGCCGTGCTTACTTTGCTTCCTAAAAAAGGAAATGTATTGCTCATATCACAGTGGAGGCCAGTGTCCTTATTGTGTACGGCCTATAAAATTTTCTCAAAGGCTTTGGCCTTGCGTCTCTCACCCCTACTAGGAGGCATTATACACATGGACCAGACTTATTGTGTTCCTGGTCGCAATATTCAGGATAATATCTCTGTTGTCCGAGATGTCATTGAAATCTGTGAGACTAATTATGAAAGTTGTGGCTTGATCTTCCTCGACCAGTAGAAAGCTTTTGACTGTGTTTCTCATAGATATCTTTTTGAAGTGCTGAAATGTTTTGGTTTTGGACCTCTCTTTCTATCCCATATACAATTATGTTATTCAAACATATCAGCTATCTTAAAGATAAACAATGACCCTTTTGTGTTGGGTGAGGGGAAAGGCAGGACTGCCCTCTGTCAGGAATTTTGTACGCTTTATCCCTTGAGCCCCTCTTAAATACCTTTTGGAAGTCCTTGTCTGGTGTTACTTTTGGAACCCACCCCTTAAAAAGCATTCCTTGTGCAGATGACATCTGTGTCTGCATCAGACAGTCAGAAGACGTTGATTTCATGATGAGTGCATTGGATCTCTTCAGCAGGGCATCATCGGCCAAGATAAATTGGACAAAAACAGAAGCGATGTGGCTTCAACCCTCTACCTACCCCCTACCTGCCCCCCTATTTCCTCTCCCTCCTCCTCTCCCTGCCAATCTTTCATGGAGAAGAGATGGGATTAAGTTCCTAGGGGTGTTCCTTGGCCCTGGGAATTTTGTGAGGCATAACTGGGAAGGCTTGTTGGCACACATTGAAGTACTGTTACTGAAATCGAAGAACTTGCTCTGCTAACTGTCCTACCGAGGTTGGGTACAAGTTATTAACAGTCTGGTCACCACGAAGTTATGGTGCAAGGTTTTTTCCCTGCAGCCGCCCAAAACTCTGGTGGAGGACATACAAAAATGCATCACCTATTTCTCCTGGTCCGGAAAGCATTAGCTGAGACGAGAGATTCTAAACTTACCAACTGCAGAGGGTGGCCAAGGGCTGGTCAATGTCAAGTGCCGCATCATGGCTTGGCTCACAAGCGATAAGTGAGGAATGTCCATTTTGTGGACGAACTGAAACCTTGCCCCATGCATATGTATGCTGTGACTGGTTAACTCCTTTATTTGTTTTCTTTAAAATGTTACTTGCATGGTTTTCCTTTGTTTTTGATTTTCCTGCCTTTATTTTTGGCCCCAGTGGGCGGTTCAATTTCCCAACAACAATTTTAATTCATTTTTCTTGCGCAAGCCAAGTTGGCGATATATAAGACCAGGAAATCAAAAACGGAATGATTTGTATGGTACAGATGTTTTGGAAATGTTTAAAGCTCTCTGTGTTTCAAGAGTGAAGCTGGAATTTTGTTGTTGTTCTGAGGTGCAACTCTTTGAGAAGCAGTGGTGTGTGAAATGAATGAATGATCGTTTTAAAGGCCATTTTTCCCCTCGACAGCGGGGGTTGGCCTTGCGGGCCCCATGAGCTCATGGTTCCCTGTTTGAGGCAATGTTTTTATGGCCGGATGCCCTTCCTGACGCCAACCCTTGGTCACACTCTTATGATGCGCAGGGATATGGTGTACCTAATTATAAATTGGGGTACACACCAGGATCATTCATCCCAGCAAGCTGGTACTCAATTTGCCGACCTCGGAAGGATGACAGGCTGAGTCAACCCCCCTGGCGTTAATTCAGCGATCGACCGGGATTCGAACCCAGGATCCTAGGATCCCAAGCCGGCACCCTAACCACTAAGCCAACACCAGGTGTGTGAGAGATGCATTTTGCAAAATAGCTGAGGGTCAGTTAGTATTTACTATGTAGTTGTTTTCCTTAATACTGGCTTGTTTATTTGCTGATAATTTGTTTATTTATCATGTAAATGCTTGTGCAACTGTTGATTGTTTTCTTTGAATCATCATTTATTGGTTTTTTATACTGTTGTAATAAAAGGACAAAAAAGTCTCTCTCTCTCTTTCTCTCTTTTCTCTTTCTTTCTCTCTCTTTCTCTCTCTTGCTCTCTCTTTCTCTTTCACTCTTTCTCTCTCTTTCTCACTCTTACTCGCTCTTGCACTCTTACTCTCTCTTTCTTTCTCTCTTTCTATTTCTCTCTCTTTCTCTCTCGCTCTCGCACTCTCTCACACTCTCTTTCTTTCTCTCTTTCTCTCTCTTTCTCACTCACTTACTCACACTCTCTCTTTCTCTCTCTTTCTCACTCACACACTCTCACACTCTCCTTCTCTCTCCCATGTACCATACTCTGCATTAACAGAGCGTTAATTCTGCCGAAACAGTTTATTGGCCAGGGTCCTGCTGCGTGGTTTGCCATCCCTTTCCCAGCAGTAGTTAGGTAATAATTTAATAATGGTGGCGACGATAGCGAAGGACACCGTGGGATCTTTAACATCCACCAACTAATTCCGGTGGACGGGACACCCAGTTTAACGTTCAATGGCGTCACACACACATTGATGAATCACCCTGCCAGAGAAACACTGGAATGATCGTTTATAGCTGAGCGGAAATTTAAACACAGAGCAAAACGCTTCGAGGTGATTGTGGTTACCTGTCTAGGCTATTCTGCCAGCACAAGGTGTGCTGCTGCTGAGTGATTGTTTTTAGATGAAATGGTGAGGTAATATCCATAAATAAACTTCCTTTAAACTTTTCGTTCTGAATAACATCACACCAATTCCAAGAAGTCTACTGAAACCACAGTAATAAACATGTTCATACAAACTTTGCCAAGTCATCTTGGATCCCGATTATCTCCACCCTCACATAGTTATACTAAGTTTTATTTTATGTTGAAGGCTCCAGGCATGGACTATATAGTCCTCATCAAGGCCAGGCCTTAAACAAAACAGCTGCATTTATAGAAAAGTGAAGAAAGTGAGAATAGTCTAAGAGTTTATGAGGAAGTAAAAAATCTGCTTTTTGAAAAGAGGGAGGTTCTAAGTGTTTGTAAAGACATGAGGAGGCAAAGAGTTCCATAGTTTGGCAGTGGTGGGTAAGAATCAAACATCATAACGGCCCACCCGTGAGTTGCCAGTGCCACACAATAATCATGAGATGTAGTGGCTTGTCGAGTATCCCGTGGTCTCGCTAATGGTGGAGGTACACAAGCAGCAAGTTCTTGGGAGCAGAAACCGAAGTAATATCTGTAGAAAAGAGAAAGGGAGCAAAATTTGCGGCGTAATTCGAAAGGGTCGAGTTTTGAGGTCAGATTGGGAGAGTTGATGAGGCAGATTACTTTGGGTTCAATTCTGTCCAGTAAGTATGTGGACCTCCCCAGATGTGAGAGCAGTACTTTATACAAGGACAGAATAATCCTTTATATACGGTAGTTGAAGCAACTGTTCAAAGGAGAAGAATCTTTGACATCTGAACAGGACTCCTAGTTTCTTCGAAGCGGAATTGGCTATTTGTGTAATATGTGGATTCCAAGATGAATTTGATGTTAGGATAATACCCAGTAGGTTTATTGTATCACATGGTGTAATTGTGGAGCTTTCAAAGGAGATTGGAGCGTTAAGAGGAGTTCTAGAGATAGAGATGGGAAGAAATTGAGTTTTAGAAGCATTGAACTTAACCTGATTACATTTGCCCCACTGGGATATATTGTCCAAATCTGAATTTAAAGATATGGCTGTGATCAAACGAGATGAAGATCGATTGAGGGAAGACGGGGCAGATGGGAAAAGCATAGAGGAATGTAATGTCGAGCTATCAGTGATATGAGTGCATTTGGTTATTTGTAGAAGAAAGGTCATCCATAAAAAAGGAAGAATGTTGTAGACAGGACAGAACCCTGAGGGACACCACTGTTGATAGGGAAGGAGGAAGTTGAACCATCAACAATTACAGAGATATAGCGGTCGGAGAGAAGGCTCGATATGAGAGAGCAGAGTGAAGGAGGAAACCCGAAAGAGAAGCTTGGATATCAGACCCTGATGCCAAAACTCTGTCAAAGGCTTTTGAGATATCAAGGCCGACAGCAAAGAATTCCCCAAAGTCTCTCAGAGAAGAGGCCTAGACATTCGTAATGTAAGAAAGGATATCACCAGTAGGTCTTGCCTTGCGGAAAGCATATTGATGGTCAGATAGAAAACTGTGATGATGAGGTGCATGAGGAAATGGGAATGAAGAAGACATTCAAGACTTTGGAAATGGTATAAGTCAGAGCAATAGAATGGTAGTTTGAAGTGTTTGAATGATCACCCTTCTTTAAAATAGCCTGTATTAATATGTAGACCAATATTCCTCCGCCCACATTATTACATCATTATAATACTTGGACCAAGTTTGATTTAAATCCATTCAGCTGTTCTCAAATTATCACATTTCTACCTGGCATGACCTATGACCTTTGACCTCTTGCCCCCAAAATTTAATCAGTTCACGTTTACATCATTATACATACCTGTACCAAGTTTGAATTTAAATCCCTTCAGCTGTACACAAGTTATCACATTTTTTACTTGACATGACATCTGACACTGAAACCCCAAAATCTAATCAGTTAATCTTTATATCATTCTACATATCTGTACCAAGTTTGAATTGGATCCTTTTAGCCGTTCTCAAGTTATAGATCTATTACAGACTTTGACTTTGACCTTTGACCCCAAAGTCGAATGAGTTAATCTTTACATAATTATACATACCTGTACCAATTTTGAATTGGATTACTTCATCCATTCTCCTCCATAATAGCATCTTCAAATAGAAAATAGTTAAATAAGATCTCCTCCATAACTCCAAAACCATGAAACCTAGTGGCCACAAACTTTGTGTATGCATACTTATTGAACTCCACGGGAGGGCATGAATGAAAACTGGGTGTTTGGGTATGTCTAAACACTCCTTTTGAATATCATTTAAGAATAAAAATAACAAAATAGCCTGGTGTTGGCTTAGCGGTTAGGGTGCCGGCTTGGTATCCTAGGATCCCGAGTTCAAATCCTGGTCGATCGCTGAATTAATGCCAGGGGGGTTGATTCAGCCTGTCATCCTTCCGAGGTCGGCAAATTGAGTACCAGCTTGCTGGGATGAATGATCTGGTGTGTACCCTGATTTAGAATAGGTACACCATATCCCTGCGCATTGTAAGAGGTGACTAAGGGTTTGGCGTCAGGAAGCTGCGCATTGTAAGAGGTGACTAAGGGTTTGGCGTCAGGAAGGCATTCAGCCATAAAAACATTGCGTCAAACTGGGAACCATGATTGTCACCCCTGCTCTCGCGGGGAAAAATGGCCTTAAAATGATCATTCATATCCATTTCATTCAATAAAAATAACAAAATAGGCCTTGCCAAAATCAATGGCACGGCACCATGTTGGTCAGCCCTCTGTCACATTGCATGGTTCTTACGACACTATTTTGTTTCAGCCTATTCAACACATGCCTTGCCTTGTAAACACGATCTACTCACGGACTAATTAAAGTACATAATTGAAATCTGGATTTAGATTTGATAATTGGATCCCATACCCTAAACAAGGAGAAAAAGACATAAAATGTCATAGCCCCCATGGTTTTAGCAATTTTGCTCTTGGGGGTTAAAGGGCTAGCCCATATTTATGTGTGCTATTTTTTAACAATGTCGGTAAATGCATATCTGAGAAATGGGTGAGGACGTGTTCGAAATTTGTTTTTTTTACAACTAAAATGGCCACCAGTGTACCAGTCGACCATATTTGATCAGATCGCAAAATAAAGGGAGGGGCACGTGTATGCCATCATGTACTGTGCTTGTGCCTAGTTTGACCAAAATCAGACTTTGCATGTCCAATAAATGGTTAAAGTAGTAGTAACAGTAGTAGTAGTAGTGGTAGTGGTAGTAGTAGTATTAGTAGTAGTAAAACAAAATTGTAAATGTTAGTCACAAAAGGTAGAGGTTACAACCTTGAACGATTCTGGCTGATTGCTTCAATTTATTTGTCCCATTTTGATTTGCTTTGGAGATGCCATGATAGTTGAATTCACAAGACTGGCCGTTTCCACTTTTTCCTGGTTCACAAAATGATTTTTTTTGTGTAATATTCATTAATTACGATTTTTGTACATCAGTAAATTATATATACTTGAAAGACCCACTCCATTTGGGACTCCACCCGTGATTCTGTCTGTCTGTTTGTTTGTCTGTCTGTCTGTATGTTAATCACCTAAACGTCGCATTTTCATTCTGATTTTCACACAAAACTTAACCACCTGGTGGAGGTAGTCACAAGCAAGAAGCAGATTGTTTTGAGAAGCCACAAGCAATAATCCACATAGTGGAAACAAGGCCAAAGACACAGTTAAAGGCAAGGCCTTACAGGAGGCAGAGGTATTCTCTAGATAGCAGATTGGTAAACCACAAACACTTTCATTTTTTTTACATCATTCTTCTCTTCAATCAGCCATCAACCATTCACCAAGTCACATACACAAAACTACTCCTAATCTACCGCTTCCTCTGCCCATAACCCTCCTACTGCCCTGCTCCCACATCCCATTCTCTGTCCTTTTCATTCCCCCTTGAGGCATTACATTTTTTGTTGGGCCCAGTGAGCCAAAAACAATAGAACGTCCTTAAGAAAAATCACCAAAACGCCTAAATATTAGAATTCTTTTTTTTAATGAAGAAGTCACATTTGTTGAAAACATACTACACACTCAAGATTAATCCAATCGACAAGACCACCGCAAATGTTACAATAAAATACAAATACAATTTAAAATGCATTTTGTGCTACACAATGTAAAACACTTAAAATATAATAAGAAATTGAAAGCTTAAAAACACTAAACATCAACATAAAATAAAAAAGAATTCCACATGAGGTAAAATGAAAATAGAATGCCAAATATGACGAAATAAAACATGGCCAAAAGTATAAAATTCACATCTCATCCCTTTACCATAGATATGCTAGAAGTACCTCGTTTTCTTTACTCCATGCTGGATTTATGTTCTCTATAAGAGAAGTCTCAGAATACACTGCTTGAACCCCCTACCATCAACCGCAAAAAAGGAGAATGTAAGGTGGTTAAAAGTGAAAACTCCAAAGTGGGTGATGTATGCGGACTTGTACAATCAGTCACGTGGCCTGTGTGTGAAGAGTCATGTACAAATATTCAGAAACAAGTGCCGATGGCAACGTAAGAATTTTAAAAGGGCATTGATCATTCAGAATGATCGTTCCTAAAGCTAATAGATGTATGAACAGCATGGCCTTTTGTGAGTTACTTTTACTTTCTCAGAAGGGCTACATTTACACAAAACCACTCGAGAAAAGCATGACTGTGGTTTTATCGAGATAACGATATAAAAAATGACGTTTTGGAAATCCACTTCAAAAATCCCAGCCAAATCCCAAACTGTCATTCATGGCAAGGCACAATGACTTATCTGCACATGAACGATGCATTCCAGCAGCTGGTGAGTTGTGTACAAAGCCACAATGAGCTAATGAAGGTCTGTCAAACATCAAAGGTGTGGGACGATAAAAAGGAGGCGTTTCAACCAGACAAGGTAAATTGTGCCAAATGCACTGGAATAATTTTGGAAGAAATTTGTTAGCATCGCAGGAGCAGTACAACGATATTTGCTGCTTTGGAAGCCGCTTCCCATTTACAAGTGCAAAAATGGTGAGAATTTGACGACTTCTCCCAACCTGTTCCATACATTCCCCTTTCTCCTTATGAACCCACCCATTTCCTTTTAACTCTTAATTTCCAAAGCCCTTTACTTGCTTTTTTTTCCTTCCAAATTCGGCATCTCCTCCACACTAACATACGCATGCTATAGGTGGATTTGAGTTGGCGTGCACTCACCTCTGAGTTTTGATTTTCAACCCAGCTATAAACTATCAACCTAGTGTTTCATAGGCAGCGTGAGGCATTAATATGTGTGCTGTTGGTGAATCTGCCATTACTGGTTGATGAATCCCTCGGTGTCTGTTGCTGGCAACCTGAACAAATTCCTATTGGAAATGCGGGTAACAAGCGGGCTGGTCTTGGACACTCTTGACACAGGGTTACACTGCTTGCCATCTTAGAGTGTCATTGCTGTCTGAGCAGCAGCTTTTGCACTATAAACAAATACACCAGGTAGTTCACAGACACAGGTGGAATTGCAGGTTTGCAAGAATAAAAAGAAAAAGTATTTAAAAATAATCACATGAAGTTCTCAAAAAATATAAACCCACCTTGCAGAATCCACACGCTGAAGATCGCAATTCTTTAAATGTTTTTTCATCAAGCAGTGCATTGTGCTCTGGATTTTCCTTATCAATTTTTCTTTTTCTTAATACATGTTTTTGTAACGAAAGAGAAGGAAAACATTGCCCAATATATAAATGACACATCAAACGAGACTGCTACAGGAGAAAAAAAAAAAATGAAACATTGTAATGAAGAAGAGCAGGATGTGGAAAAGACTTTCAATAAGTTTCCCTCATAGTGCAGTGTGGCAAAAATGGTTTCACATTGGCATGAGCATAAACCATTTGAGTCTATAAATGCATATGCAACACGAATGTGCTTCATTGGCTTCAAAAGTCGATGCAATTCGACGAAAATGCTAAAAAGAAAAAAAAAGAAAAAAAGTGCACGCACGTGCATTTGTAAAGCAAATGCAATAAATAAAAATTCATTGCACAAAAACGCATACGCACATTGCAAAGAGCAAAATCACTATCTAAATAATTCTGGAGACGATTAATGCAAGGCAATGCAAAGGCTGATGAACAATGTACCCAAAATGAATGGAAAGTTTCTTTACTGCATACAGTCAGCACATCAATGGCAACGTTAGTTCCATTTAATGCAATGCAGTTCCGAAAAATTGTCATTTCATCCCTTGCCAGATTCTTCACTAGCTTTTAAATTTAACCTGGTGTTGGCTTAGCGGTTAGGGTGCCGGCTTGGGATCCTAGGATCCTGGGTTCGAATCCCGGTTGATCGCTGAATTAACGCCAGGGGGGTTGACTCAGCCTGTCATCCTTCCGAGGTCGGCAAATTGAGTACCAGCTTGCTGGGATGAATGATCACGGTGTGTACCCCGATTTAGAATAGGTACACCGTATCCCTGCACATCCTAAGACCGTGACCAAGGGTCGGGACGGGCATCCGGCCATAAAAACAGCCTCAAACAGGGAATCCATGATTGTCATGGGGCCCGCAAGGCTAACCCCCGCTCTAGCGGGGAAAATGGCCTTAAAACGATCATTCATTCATTCACTCAAATAAAATTGAAATACACCATGCAAACAGAATTGGAGAAGCAAAATTCCAAAAAAAGATTCTGTAAGATTATCCTTTATCCCTGTGTACAAAATTCAAAACAAAATATATGTACAAAAGTAAAGTTTACGGCCATCTTATTTTCACGAGCAATAAGGAAGAGCTAAATACGATAATTTGCTCAATTGATCTTGTTAAATTACTAATTGTCCCAATATGAAAATGAAAACTTTTCATCTGATTGAATCTATTGATTAACCTGCATGGGCTCTTCACTTTGTTATTGATATGAGCAAAAGTTGGAGGCTTTGGAGAAGTGAGATGAATAGGTGGCACCAAATGAGCCACTCAGAGTGAAAGGTTTCTCTACAACTATTGAGTCAACAATGGGTTAGTCAGATAGAAAGTAATGCCAGTACAAAAACTAGAACGGCACTCAGTAGAGAGCATACCTTGTCACATACGGAAATCTCTGCCACGTTTCGTCCAAATCCGTCCACAACTTTTTGAGATATCCTGCTATTTATCGTTTTTGGCCCTATCCCCCAATGGTGAAGAATCACTTGAAAAATTCTAGTAGCCGGATCCGAATCTGGATCTTCACCAAAATCGAAGCATTTTGTCCTTGTCACATACGCTACATCTCTGCCAAATTTCGTTTGAATCCGTCCACAACTTTTTGAGATATGTTGTTCACAAACGGACAGACAGACAAACAGACGGACAGACAGGCAAGGGTCCACCTTTGGTGGGGGAGGTAATAAAATTCAACACCTGCCCAAGTGACAACACTTAAATATTTTTGAGGCTCTCAATCAACTTTTCATCACTTACTGTAACATAAACATCAATGCTACACTGCAGATTAGGTAATTGCTACAAAATCAGAAGTATTTGCTTTTTTGCCTTTAAAACTATCAAATTTTTTTGGAAATGAGACTTTTATTGAAGTTTCAGAATAAAAATGATGCAAAACATCAGCAATTTTTTTTTTTGTAAATGGCTACTTGTACACCTTGACCCTTTTGTCCTCACTTCTCGTGTCTGTGGAACCACCTTCTCGAGGATCTTCTATCTCACTCTTCCCCACAGGGCTACAAAGTAGACAGTACACTACCATTTCAGAACCGTACCTTATGCCTACCTGCAAGTCTTTTCTACCCCTTATTAACCCTACCTAATCCAATCCTCTTCCATGTAGTTTACTGTGTTCCTCCCGTCTCCTCTTTTCTTGTTCATTCATGGAGTCCTTGCTTAATGTGTCCACCTGTTGCTCTGTTGTCAGTTAATTGCCTTTTTACTGGCACCCCGCTCTCCTGTGGGCCTCGATATTGCAAAGAAAAAGTAAATAAATGTCACAACTGTGAAGAACAATGAAATTATCAATTTGAAAACTTGAAGTAATGCGATTGTAGCAATTGTACTTATCAGTATAAACTTGTTTTCATAGACGAAAACAAATGCAAAAAGATCATTAAATGTTTATCAGATGATTATGGATGTTGATAGGGAAATGTGGGAATATAATCTGGGATAATTGGCAAGTATGTGTAAAGCTTATGTTTGAATTCGTACTTTTCTAAAGCAACAATAAATGAACCCACAATCATACAGTGGCCGAGGTGGATGTTAAAGAATAGTGCAAAATGATAACTCTACCCCTAACCGATCAAGGGCTCCAAGTAGGTTGTGTACTACCATCTCGAGTCACTACCACCCATCCTTACCCCACAATCTTATTCGACGCACATGAACCCTTATTATCCAACCCTCGTACTCTCAGGTTATTTATTCCTTCTATCCTCTCTTCCCTTTTCCTGTTCATTACTTCCCTTGCATATTGTGTCTGAAAGTTGTCCCACCGCCCTACTGTCAGTTCATATCATCACAAGGGCCTCAATGTTGTAGAAAAAAAAAATATATAATTACCCTCACCAGAGGAGAGGGTATTGCATTTGAGTCCGATTGTTTGTTTGTCTGTTTGTCTGCACAGAATAAATATGATCTTCTCTGCAACCGTTGGTCCGATTGGCAGGAAATTTTCAACATCGGTGCACCTCCCCCTGTAGAATTATTTAATGATAATTATGACGTCATAGGTCACGTGGTATGGGCGCCATCTTGGAAAAACCGAAACATTTTTGCACCTCTATATCTCCGAAAGTGCTGCATAGAAAAAAACTGAGACATGGCTCATGGTAAAGAACTCTCGATGCGGAATAGCATATGTTAATGATGATGCCATAGGTGCCTCCATTATGACGTCATAATTCGACAGGCACAAAACTTCATCTGATCAAGATGAAATTTCTTGTGCGTTATATATGGATAAATTGATGGAGAAAAAAAAGTGATGACGTCATCGGTCACGTGGTTCGGCTGCCATATTTTTTTAACACGAAAGCCTTCAAAACCACTAAAACACGTCCTGGCGAGGGTCTGAAATCTCTGATTGCTCTTTCTTGTTGTTATAATGTAATTAGTACTCGCACAAACGTACAATAGCATCTTATGACTGCATTATACTTTATTTTATTTATTGACTCAAATCATTACACATCCTGGGACAGACGATGAAGAAATGTCTTTGTTTTTTTTAATGGTGTTGTTTACTAAAAAATATTTCCTCCACAAAAAGAACTATCAAGCTGTTAAACAAATTAAAAAATACTGTACTTAGGATGAGGGAAAAAAAATTCCAAATAAAATCTTCAGTTATAAAAATGAATCAAACAAACGATTAATGAATGCAATACATAAAATATTAAAAAATATAGACATTAACTTACAATTCGACGTTGCATAACAGCGCATAGAAGCATTTTGTGTAACTTGGGAAACTTGTTTCCCTGAGTGCAAAGGAAATGCATTCCTATGAGAGTGAAAAAAAACCACCTGAAAGCTAAAAGATAAATTGTAATAAATCTATAACCATACATGCAGGATTTGCAGGTTCAATGTTTGTACTGGCCATTACAGTACAACAGCAATTACCAAGCAAACACTACATCAAAAACAACAGTTGGTACTTTCAAAGACTGCCCAGCCAAAAACAAAAATAAAAATATCTAAAACTGCCTTACGAGCGAATATGCGAGTACAACTACCTCCCAATTTCAGCGTAGCCTAACCCTTCCATATCCAGCTTCAGGACTACTGGTCATCACCAACTAGAAAAATCCTGCATTGGGATGTATGTTTTTGACTGGTTTGAGTTTCATCACTGAGGGTTTGGGCTGTCAGCGTACTGCACCTGAAAGTACATCGTCTTTTGGAGGAGACCTCAAAGCAGCTATCCTGTCTTGCTTGCAAATGCTTGTGGGCATTAAGGATCACGTGGTACCTTTCATATGTGACTATACACATTTTGGCCAGTACCTTGTCAAATTCCTGCTTTGTGGTTGGCGATGTTTTTCATGCCTCGTCATCATACTGGTGAAGCCTGGTGTTGGCTTAACGGTTAAGATGCCTGGCTTAAGATCTTAGGGTCTTGAGTTCAAGCCCCTGTCATGTTGTTGACCTAACACCAGGTAGGGTTGATTTAGCCTGTCATCCTTCCGAGGTCGGCAAAATGAGCTCCAGCTTACTGGTAACCGGCATTGCATTAGCGGTACAACCGCATCCCCAGGAAAGGATGCAACCCAAGCAGCCACAAGTTGCATACAAATAAATAAATAATCATACTGGTCTTTCCTATGCTAACATAATATGCTCACTGATCACCTATCCCTTAAAACCAAGAATGAGTTCTCCATTCTGAGTGTGAGATTTTTTTATACTCCCATGTCATTTGAAATGTGAAAACTACTCCATTGAGCTGTGTAGGTGGACATAGCCATGTGGTATTTCATATCAGTATGATTTTACAGATTTGATCACATCGAGAGGTACATCTGACGCTTATCGAGCCAAGACATGGGTCGAGTGATCACATGATACTGTGTACAACCATGTTAACTTCACCTAATAAAAAACAAAAGGATCTTCACTTACATTTCCGCATTGTTTTGGCTGGGCCCTATAAAACAACTCTCATTTCCAGACCCATAAGTAAAAAAACATACTATAAACTCACGGACATACAATAAAAAAAAACTCATATATGCCAGTTGCACATTATACAACAACAAAAATGAGATTTTTTGTTGAAAGGTATTTTCCTGCAAAGCTTTTTAAAATTGCACAAATTCTAGGGGGCATTGTCATTTTAAAACCACGACATATTTTAGTGCATAATTTCTTTGATTTGAACGATAATGCTGACATGCCATCATGCTTTCTCTGGAGTTCTTATGGGACACGTAAAAAGAAAAACCTACCCCTAACTGTAGCCGAGTGCAATTATATGTAAAACCAATTGGCTCGATGTATAAAAGTCATTTCACGTAAAAGCTCCAAAAATAGTCGACTTAATGCCAATGTTCTCAAAATTGCCTTCGAAAAGCTATTGAGCTTCCCAAAGCGGAAAAATGCTTTTCCAAAAGAAATGTTTACTATTTTACAATAATTCATTAAACTCAAATCGTTAAAACACGAATCAATTATCCTGCAGCATACAGACATTATAACCAAAGCTTTTGTTGAATTACTTCATGCAGCACAACATTTAAGATTCCCCATCGCCCTTATGTACAAAGAGGAACACTGTGGAAAAATAAAACGCAATAACCCTATCACTCACTAAAATGATCTACGGTTGCAAAGCTTTGCCGAAGTTTACGTTCAACTAGCTGCTACATCAGTGCTGTGCAGGTCATGCATCCATTTTAGCAACAACGGTATGCTTTAGAAAGGCCATTAAGCTGGCTGTCTTCTATCTTTCCATTCACTTTGCAGACTTTGCAAGACATTATGGCAAATTTTTTGGGCCAGCTTCTCATTTTCAGCTGATTAATCACCGACAGCATATCAACATTCTACCCGCAATGACTAAAACCTCGCTTGATGATCTCCAAGAAAATGTAGATTTGAGCGATGTCATAAATATACATGTGTTCCTTCACTGATGTCCACACATATATCACATGATGGTGGGTGAGAGATCATTCTGCTAATTAGCAAAGTATCCAACTGATGAATAAGATAAAATGTTTCCAAGAAAAAGGAATCAAATTTTGCATTACACATTACCAGGCCAGACAGTTTGGGGGAAATAGCATCATCTATGCATTAACACAGCTTTCTAAAAAACAAACACTGAGTCAATCTCCTCTTAAAAAATAACACACAAACACTCGCACACACACAATTGCTACCTTTGACCTCCGAGGCATGCTTTGGCCCTGCTGTCATCATACATGCTTGCCCAAAGTCCATCAGGCAATGACTTTCTCCCAGGACATACACCACGTTCAGCTTGCTACCTTTCAAAAAGTAGGTAGTCTAATAATTCTCCAGACCGTCCAGGGTGAAAAGGTAAAACAAAATGGCATAAACAACTTGGGGAATGGCGCCGCTCTGCGGGCCTAACCTGAGTCTAAGTGCAGGAAGGAGAAGGTACCCAAATATGATGACATGTTCTTGGGTTTGTGAAAAGACGCAACACACCTCACAGTGGGTCCTCCATTAAAACATGTTCATCAAGCAAAGTACATTGTCTGCAATGTGTCTTGGTGGACTTGAACGGCCTTGGCTAAGGCTTGCTGGTCTCTCCCATTGCTCTGGCCAGACATGTGGCTCCCTTCAGCACTTCAATATCCATCGCAGTAAAAGGAGCAGAAGAAGAGAAGTCGGAATATGTGGGTAGATTTGGGGTGCAGGGTGAATGGGGAAGAATGAAAAAAGGTATTGTATTAATTGTCATGACGTCATTTATGTTCCATGACATGTTCACAGAATAAACATTTCAGGATGATAAAAACATCTGGGTTTTTTTTGTGTAACGATAACTTTTTAAGAGTTGTGAACTTAAATTTTCAGCATGATTTATTACATTACACAAGGATTCATCCCACCTGTCTGTGGCTCAATTCAATGAAAAACATTGATGGGCGAAGATGAAGTCACCTGTCATGCTCCTTGTCGACCAGGTGATAACGTGCTCGGAAGGCAACCAGATGGGCATAGTAGGCAGGTGCAGGGATAGAGACGGAGCGTGTACAGCGTACGTAAGTGTGGCACATCTGGTAGGTAAGTATCTGCAGTTCATCTGCCAGGAAGTGGTTGTCGTCCCAAAGAACATGGTAATGTGAAGGGCGACTTGTTCCCTGCAAGAAACCGCGTTTTTTCAGAAGACACCGTGCAAGATGGGCAGCTTCCAGGTTTGTTAAACTACCTTGGATAAACCATGCAAATTTGTTCTTTATAGAAAGTGCCTGAAGAGAAGATTCTTAAATTAATATGCTAGATACATTATCTTTTCACAAGTAAATGCATACTGCAATACAAAATTCTCATTTTAACCTGCCCCTTCTCCACCCCAACCATGCATGCATAAATATATAGCCCCAAAGGCAGATTATGTCATGGTGTTTTTAGTTACTGGAAGAGATATTATTTTCCCTGTTAGACATTCTGGTCTCACCTGGATTCCAGCATGACTACAGAGGAAGAAGTCAAACTCTGTAGGATGAGTGATCTTCGTGTCCACAGTGGTGCCAGCTGGAATGTTTCCACTCTTTCCAATCTGGAATTTTTACCGACAAAGCCATCATTTACACAAAGGCCAATCAATGGGCAGCCAGACATTACAAACTTTACAAAAGTCACAAGATAAGCCTTTAATATAAATTTGAAATTTTTCTCTGAACACAGACAAGCAGCATGCTGGTGATCACCACATGGATGAACTAGATGGTATTCATAGAATACTGTCGTGTGGTTCCCCTCGGTGAATACCGGGAAATCACGGATCGCAATCTATCGTTACTTCGAGGCAACTATCAAATACGGACTCACTATACAAGCGTGGGAAGAAGAGAGAAGAAGAAGAAGCTGGCAGGTTTTACCTGACGTGATCTCACTGGGCAGTCTTCAAAGCCTGCAGGAAATAAACTCAACCCAACCGGATTTTATGTACAAAAATAAACACCGGCTTTATTAAACGGAAGGCCGGTAATACAAAATGAAATGCGCGATAATAAATAATGTCCTAAATTGGGACGCCCCCCACACCAGACTTACACACAGACGGGGGAATAAACGAACGCTGGAGAAAATAAGTGTAATTATTATTTCATGCACTTAGCTGCGAGTGGCATGTGGGGTCTTGTCAGGGTCACCTAAAGTCGTCTGGTGTGTTGGCGGGAACCTCCGGTCGTTGGCGCGAAGCATGCGCTTTGGCGGGAACCAGGCCTCGGTGTCCTCACATGCCGCAGCCCTCGTACTCTCGTCCACGCGCCGCCTCTCCCGTCAGCTGTTTCAATCCCAGATGTCAAATTAACAGGGGAACGAGGAGACAAGACCGGCACACAACCACTTGCGCCGAGGTCCAGAACGCCAAGAGGAGCACATCGTCAACACACACTCGCAGGCAGGCACCAGAGCAAGAGCCGAGGGCAGAGGTGGGCGAGAGGAGCAAGAGGTAGAGGGCAAAGGAATCCAAGAGGCAGCAGAGGGAAGAGGTCCGGGCACGAAGGGATCCAAAAACGAGAAGGGTAAAATGCCGGCCAGCCAGTTATTTTATTGGCCGTCTTGTGACGTCACCGGCATTTCTCCTCCAATCCGCGCGTCGCTTCTTGCTCGCCTCTCAGGTCCTCCGTGGTCTTTGCCAATCAGTCCTCTGCTTCCTTCTCGGCCTTCCTTCCACCAATCCGAGGGAAGCTTCTTGCCCCTCCCTCTACCAATCGGCGGGCTTCATCCTGCCTCGTCTTCCTATTGGTGGTGTCTCGTCCAATCGCTGCCCCTCTGGGCGTGTCTATTGCCTGCTTGCTCGATGTTTCATCGCCATGTTGGCGCAATGCGTGGGCGCTTCCTGCCTGTTCTTCCGGTGAGTTTTATTGTGGGGGGGAATTTAATTAGTAAGTGTGTGCTGTTGGGCTTGACTAGTGTCTATGGTGTAGTGCCATACGGGACAATGGATAAATCACAGGTCTCACGAACAGGGGAATTAGCATAATCCCTACTCTAGTTATCACAAGGATCATCCTTGTATGATCACAAAGATACACTTATGCGAACAACTCGCCAAAACAAACTTATTACATGTGGGGTTCCCTATCACGACAATCGGAGCACACTACCTATACAGATCTACCTGAATCTATATATCACTCTACCCAAAAATTCATAACAATACTTACCCTGCGTAGTCAACTTAGTGTGAGCCAAATCTTCTGTTTTTGAACGTTTCTTTTTTTTTTGATCCAATATGGCTGCCAGACAACGTGAGCGATGACATCATAAATTCATATTCTCTAATATAATTGTTACATAGATCATGCTCAATAAATTTCAAACTGATCAGACCAAGCGTTGTCCCTGTCGAATTATGACATCATAATTATGGCACCAATGATGTCATCATTAACAACACCTATTCCCCATATGGCGTTACAGTATTTACAATGAGCCACGTTTCAAATTTTTCCATAGAGCGATTTTGGAGATATAGAGGTGCAACGTTTTTTGTTTTTTCCAAGATGGTGCCTGTAACACATGACCTATGATGTCATGATTATCCTTAAATTATTCTAAAGGAGGAGGCACTCCTATGGTGAAAATTTCGTGTCCATCAGACCAACAGTTGCTGAATTTTTTTAAATAATGATCGGATGGATAAGTGTTGTAGTTGTCGAATTATGACGTCATAATGAAGGCACCGATGACATCATCATTGACAGATCTTATTCCCCATGGGGAGTAGTTGGCAATGAGCCAGGTCTCAATTTTTTCCATGGAGTGGTTTCAGAGATTTCGAAGTGTGAGGTTTTTCCAAGATGGCGCCTGTACCATGTGACATATTACATTATGATAATCATAAAAATATTCTACCGGAGGAGGCCCTCCTATGGTGAAAATTTCGTGTCAATTGGACAAAGAATTGCAGAGAAAAAAAAATTCATACTGATCGAATCAAGTGTTGTAC
This sequence comes from Myxine glutinosa, assembly GCF_964187855.1. NCBI lineage: Eukaryota > Metazoa > Chordata > Myxini > Myxiniformes > Myxinidae > Myxine > Myxine glutinosa. The sequence goes on from NC_136263.1 coordinate 149,511,077, forward strand.
TTGTCGAATTATGACGTCATAATTAAGGTGCCGATGACATCATCATTAACATATCTTATGGGTGACTGACACCCTGCAGGACTAAAAACAATACCTGCTAAAGGGCGGATGAGTTCCCTTCGGGAGCCAACAGCCGTCCAGTAAGGAGATTGTGTCTTCTAAAAACCACCCATCCGATTGGACCAGCTTTTTTAGGTAGTAGGTGGAAGACAGCAACCGCCCAGGGTAGTACTACCGTTCAGACTTATGAGTGTTAAAGTGGTGCCCGGAACCATCTTACACCCTCCTTGTCAGGATTGTAGGTCTTACTTTCCGTGTCATGCAAACTAAAACTACCAGACTAGCTTTCATCTCTCTTTCTTGCAAACAGATCATCATACATATTCTTCTTTTATTTAAGGCCTGGCCTCAATGAGGACTATATACTCCATGACTGCAGCCTTCAACATAGAAAAAAATTATATATATATATATTTTTATTAATTTATATATACACACATATACACAAAGAATTAAGTTAAGCACCCCTACACAACGAATTAAGGTAAGCACCCCCTAATATATATTCTTTGTGTATATGTATACATTGGCATATATTCTAAGGTATGTGAGATCAAATAATGATTGGTATGACATTAGCAATTATCCATTGATGAAATTGAGTGATCAAAGTGAAAAAAAGTGATTGGTTGAGTCAGTGATCCGATCACGTGGGTCCTACACACGTTATTGACGCAAAGATCGCTAGAGGTCTTCTCAGAACAATGACTGTACGTTAGAAAACATAAACGTCATCCACACTGTCCGTGATGGACCTATAGCTCCATACTTAAATTGAGGTGAAAATATGCCTAAAATTCCCAAAAAATTTCACCTTAAATTATTCAGAATAAAATATTGAAAACGGCATGATTGTTATGTTTTTATGTGACCATAATATCACTTCTCCAGATAATATAGCAATATCATGGGTATATTACACTGTTTTGACGACAACAAACTTGTAATGTGCGAGGTTGTAAAAAAACGGGGGGGGTGCTTAACTTAATTCTTTGTGTATATATATATATATATACATACATATATATATATATATATATATATACATATATATATATATATATATATATATATATATATATATATATATATATATATATATATATATATAGTTGCGGATCTCAGCGTCGGCCTTTCCCCTTACCAAGGGGGGATTAGTCCCCTTGTCTTTTACTAGCCAACGAGACCCGGGACCTATGACGTCCTTCCCGGACAGCGTTAAATAGGGTTTTAGGACTATGAATTCGCTATTACCTAAGTACTAACGCTGGCCGGAAACGAGGAAATAAGCCCCGCCCGAATCACGGGTGTTAGTGGAAACGCCGAGCGGTAGCGACCCGTGACCCGAGCCGTTATCAAGGACTAAACCCGATCCAAGCGGTTCGTAATCGTGCCACGCTTACGCAATGAAGGAAATGACTGAAACGTTCAAATTTGGGAAGAAAAGGAATAACAGAATTTATTTACACTTTGTACAATAAAAAAGAAGAATACACAGTGCAGTCCTTAAGCAGTCTTAACTTATCCCTGGACAAACGGGCCCATCACACTCAGACACACTCACACGGGGTTCCAGATGAACAGGTCGATGGTCCAGGAATGGCGTCCAGGCAGCTCGTTCTCCGGTCTCCAACTCGCACGGCGAAGCAGATGAACCGGATGGCAGGAGCTCTCCGCGTGTCGTTTGGCGCGTGCAGGACTATCACAGGGCAACGGTAGGCTGGCTTTGGCGGTTACACTCGCGGCTCAGCCGCGTAAATAATAAGCGAACAGTTCCAATAACCGCGAACAATGCGCTCTTCAGTATCTCACTGCGTAGCTCAATGCGCTCCTTCAATACAATTCGCTCGCGATGCGTGACTCCGTTCTCATCTGATCTCAACTCCTCGTACCATACCTTCACAGTGCGCCTCTCCCTTCTCATCTGAGGTGGGGGCCTCGCGCCAAGGGTTTTATTACCATGCCCTTGGAACCCTCTGGAACTCACCAGACGTTTCTTGCCATGCCCTCTCAAGCCATGCCTACCGAGCTCTGGTTGGTTGTTGCCCTTACTGTCACCGCCTTCTGACGCGCTGCTTGATGCGGCCACACCTCGTCCTCACGCTCCTCCCTCTTTCCAGGCCTACCTCATGTCATTGGACTAGTTTTGAGCGAAACCAAGGGCAGCGAACGCTGCTGGCAGCCAAAGCGTAACAAACTGCTGCGGGTAGCCCAAAGCGTAACAAACTTGAGGGATGCCAAATGGAGTGTGGGATCGAGTTTGCCCATGATGGAAATTGAAGTGTGGCCACGTAATGAAAGGACCTAAGCTTATTATTTCTTTACACACCGCAGATGTCACGAGGGAAATGGCCTACTCTTACACATACTATGACATAACGAATTCTAATGGGCCTACGTGTTGCTTGTGGACTAACTGTGGGGGGCAAACCTTTAACCTTTAATGATGTTATATTTACACTCTCAAAACCGCAAGACTGCCCCCCTTCCTTTGCCAGGCTCGTCCCCGAGCCGAACCCACACTAGTGAGCAGGACCGGTTTTGATGCAAGGGTCAGGACTACTTTTTAACTTACGTGTGACACTTAGATGTGGTTTCCCTCTACATTTAACCTAACACCCTGTGTGTGACAGTTTTACAACACTAGATATGTCCCGCCCTACTGCGTTGTGTACCAACTAACAGATTCACACCCACGGCTAACCGAATTACGGAAAGAATTCTCAAACTACACATAAAGCCGGTGGGGAGCATGTTATTTACAAGACTAACTAATTATTTACAGTTCTACAACCTAGGACCTGTTCTTTTTGTGGGAGAGAATTTTTGAAGAGAGAACACAAAATGCACTGCACTGCACCAATACACCATACACCAATATGCACAAATATGCACAATCATCACATGTCATAACTCATAATAAATGGCACATTTGCTGCTTGGCTGCTGCATGGCTGCTGTGTCTTGCGTCTTCCTGCTTCGTCTTCAGTGTGCCATAATAAAACTTGAGATCTTCTTTCCTGGCACACCGGAATAAATAAAAAGTGCACAAACCGTGTCTGCTTTTTTAATTTATGAGCAGGGCCATCTTATGGTCCATCTGCGTGACTCTACGCCACTTAAAACCAGTGGTCCGCAGGGCAAGATAACGCTTGCAGCAAATGTTTGCTCGGCAAAGATGCCAGGCCACAGAACGTGTGGTCCATAGGTGTACTGGTGCAGCCAGAGGTAGAAGAGTGCAGCGCAAAAGTGCAGCCGCACAGCTCAGGGTTCCTGCACACTCCCCTCAACAAACATAATGGGTCCATGGGTGGGGAGGAAAGACAAAGCAGAGAGTTTAGCGGAGGAAAGGGCGCAAAGGTACACACAATGCAAGGCAATGCAACATGAGGAGCACTGGAGAGCGAGCGGAGAAAGCTCATCCCTACTCGTTTGTAACCCCCCCTGTCAGCCTACACTACCCTTGCCCTTCCCCGTATTTACACTTTACAATTTCGTCACTACGTTTTGTCTTTTCTATCCCCCCTCTATGCCAAATTCGTCATCCAATCCCTCCCAAGAAGGAAGAGATGGAATATCACACAATGTCACTCTCACGTCATGATGCGTCTTTACATTCCAAACATTCGCAAAACCCGGTGTGGAGTCCTGTCACCTTGGTGAGTGGATGCGGATGGTGCGAAGAGATTTCTTCATCCTAACTATCCTCTAATTGACATTAACTCACTTACACTACCCGGGGTCATGCCCTGCCAATTGGCATCTTTAAACTATGTGGTTCTAAAAACCAATCCCCATTGACTCAATCTGTGGTGCCTCTCAAATTTGGGGTCTGACTCCCCCATTTTTCCACTACTGTGCCTTCGCACAATTTCGGAGCTGGGTCGTGTGGCTCCACCAGCAGGTCTACCTACCTGCGCACCTCCACCACTGAAGTCGCCACCCAAGCTTACCATGCTCCTTACAACTACCCTAAATCGGGGAAGGCCCCTCCTGGCTCTCTCACACCTCTGATGCCCTCTCTGGCATTGGGCTACCCGGGTCCTCTCTTAGGATCGTCAGGCCCCACTGAACACTACTCTGACTCTAACTGGCTCCCAGAGCCTACCTGCGGCCTCACCTGGCCGACAGACTACCAGTGGCGGAGTGCCCCAATAACTATACTCACCAATTAAGCCCACACGCCCAGCCATTTCCACAGACTCATGCACCCCTCAAAGCACTTCTTTCTACTACCTGCACCACAGGTGTCAATATCCAAACAATTTACCTAAACCCTCTACCTAACTTTAAACTACCCTCCCCGGGTATTCGTGAAGGGGTCCATCCTCCCCCCATTCACTCCTTCGCACCATGCACTCCACACCACTCATTACACACCACTCACTCCACACCACAAGTATCTTCTCCATTTATCCACTTGCATCCCATGCAAGTCATTCACTCAACACCATTCCACTTGTCCTCAATTCACCACTTATACACTTTCTCTGGTCATCCCTGACCAATGCCTCATTTGCGCAAGTTCATCCACAAACAATTTCGTTCAATTCCTCATTTGCGCCTAAATCTCAAGCTCATCCTCACACACACAGCATCATCTAACTAACTATTTCCCTCTAATACTCGTGCTTTCCCCGTCTTTCCTTACACTAAGCACTTCCCTCGTCATTATCATCCTACTAATCTGACTACGTCCCCTCTAACGGTACAAATGTCTCTACTTAAATATTGTCCCTACTGTCATTTCTAAATCCCTAACAATATCCTAGCCCGCCCTCGGCTAGTTTTCACTGCCACCCCATAATCTAAAGCTCATGTGCCCCAAAGGGATGGTATGCTACCATTCGCCATCACTACCGCTATTTGTCCACTATACTCGAGCCTTGTCGTGCGGGAATACATTTTCACAACTCGGCTTCGGAAAGCCGAGCAATGCATGCGGGTGGTTGGTCTCCTGTTGGTTGGGTCCGTCCGGCATTTTCGATTCTGGGGAGGAGGCATGCTTGGGCCTAGGTTCCAGGCGCCATCTCTGCGCGGAGCCTTTCGGTCTCCGGCACGATGGCCCAACCTCCCCCGGTCAGAGCACCGCGCCCGCCAGGGGGCGAAGCTCCGACCTCTCCTACCCCCCCTCAAACCGTGCCGTTTGCCTCTTTTGCCAAGGCGCGGCACCGACCATACAGGGCGGGGCCCGGCACGAATTGTGCACGCTGCCGCGGCAACGATCCCCGCCGGCCCCGCAGCACACAAAGCGCACCACGCCCCGAGAGCTCGCGTCGGCTATACGTCGGCCTAAACGCTAACCCGGCCGGCGTCGATGCCCGAATCGCATTCTCACACCACGCGGCCCGCTCCACTCTCGCACATCGAGGCGCTCCAGCGCCCCTCATACACTCCATGCATTCTACTACTGCACTCTCTCTCCGTGCACTCTCTTTTCTTACACACTCAGGTGCACACCACTCAGGCACACTCACGCCACTCGCACATTTCATTATCACACACTCCTCTGTTCCACACTCCGTTTCACACTCTTCTTCAACACACTCTTCCCACATACACTCCGTCTCACACTCGCGCTCCGGCGCCGTTCGCACACGCGCGCCATTCGCTTTCACACAGCGCACCACGGACCTTCCACGAGCGCCCGGGTTGCGTCTCGATCCCAAGCGCACGAAAAATCTTTTCGCGCCAAACACTTTCGCGCCAAACCTTTTCGCGCCATACATTTTCCTACTCACCTTTGGGATTCTCCTCTCCTCCAACCGCACCTGCAAACTTTCATTTGGGTTAGGCAGCACGACATCACAATGCGAACACGGACTTTGTGCAAATTCCATCTCCATCTCCGATTTAATTTCTGTTTTTGCCGTCTCTTCGTCCCCAATTTCAACTATACATATTTCATTTTCTTTTTGTAACCCAACGACCACCGGCGCGCTTAAAATTTTCTCTTCTAATTCGGCTGCTGTCGGCTTTTCTATACCCCGTGTCGCGATTTCTACCGAGGTCAACTTGGCTGTGCTCTGCTCAAACTCGCTTTCCCTGCGTTCCTCACGTCGCGCTACCGTGTCGCGTACCAATGCAACTTTCCCGCTCGACCTGCGCCTTATGCCCTTCCCCATCTCTTTTATTTGACCACCTATTCTGTTTCCAAACCCTTTTAACCCATCTTTCATTTCTTTCATTTGGCCACCCATTCTTTCAGTCAACTTGCCCCTGCTACCCCTTACCTCGTCCCTTATTTCTTTCATCTCTGCCCTCGATTTGTCCCCCTCCATTTTTATTTGATTACTTTGAGCATCCATTTTATGCTCCGACTTTATTATATAGGCCCTCATTTGTGCCATAAATAATTGGAAGTCCCCTGGCATCGCGGGCTCAGCACTCGCCGCCATGTGCGAGGCGCCGCCATTTTCTTCCCCTGCTACCCCTACTGCTGCACCCTCATCAATGCTCTCCTCTTCTTCCCATTCTTCCCCGGGGGTCCTGGGTTATTGATTCTAATTCCTCCTCTACCTCCTCATTTACCCCCACTGGCATCCGACCGTCTTGGTTAGCCATGGCACGATTTTAAATTTGGATTTTAATAAAATTTCGGCCGCTCGTAATTTTGAGTGCGTTAAGCGCACTTCGGGTCAAATCCCACTCCCCGACACCAATTGTTGCGGATCTCAGCGTCGGCCTTTCTCCTTACCAAGGGGGGATTAGTCCCCTTGTCTTTTACTAGCCGACGAGACCCGGGACCTATGACGTCCTTCCCGGACAGCGTTAAATAGGGTTTTAGGACTATGAATTCGCTATTACCTAAGTAGTAACGCTGGCCGGAAACGAGGAAATAAGCCCCGCCCAAATCACCGGTGTTAGTGGAAACGCCGAGCGGTAGTGACCCTTGACCCGAGCCGTTATCAAGGACTAAACCCGATCCAAGCGGTTCGTAATCGTGCCACGCATACCAATGAAGGAAATGACTGAAACGGTCGAATTTGGGAAGAAAATGAATAACAGAATTTATTTACACTTTGTACAATAAAAAAGAAGAATACACAGTGGAGTCCTTAAGCAGTCTTAACTTATCCCTGGACAAACGGGCCCGTCACACTCAGACACACTCACACGGGGTTGCAGATGAACAGGTCGATGGTCCAGGAATGGCGTCCAGGCAGCTCGTTCTCCGGTCCCCAACTCGCACCGCGAAGCAGATGAACCAGATGGCAGGAGCTCTCCGCGTGTCGTTTGGCACGTGCGGGACTATCACAGGGCAACGGTAGGCTGGCTTTGGCGGTTACACTCGCGGCTCAGCCACGTACATAATAAGCAAACAGTTCCAATAACCGCGAACAATGCGCTCTTCAGTATCTCACTGCGTAGCTCAATGCGCTCCTTCAATACAATTTGCTCACGATGCGTGACTCCGTTCTCATCTGATCTCAACTCCTCGTACCATACCTTCACAGTGCGCCTCTCCCTTCTCATCTGAGGTGGGGGCCTCGAGCCAAGGGTTTTATTACCACGACCTTGGAACCCTCTGGAACTCACCAGACGTTTCTTGCCACGCCCTCTCAACCCATGCCCACCGAGCTCTGGTTGGTTGTTGCCCATACCGTCACCGCCTTCTGACACGCTGCTTGATGCGGCCACACCTCGTCCTCGCGCTCTTCCCTCTTTCCAGGCCTACCTCGTGTCATTGGACTAGTTTCGAGCGAAAGCAAGGGCAGCGAATGCTGCTGGCAGCCAAAGTGTAACAAACTGCTGCGGGTAGCCCAAAGCGTAACAAACTTGAGGGATGCCAAATGGAGCGCGGGATCGAGTTTGCCCATGATGGAAATTGAAGGGTGGCCGCGTAATGAAAGGACCTAAGCTCATTATTTCTTTACACAACGCAGATGTCACAAGGGAAATGGCCTACTCTTACACATACTATGACATAACGAATTCTAATGGGCCTACGTGTTGCTTGTGGACTAACTATGGGGGGCAAACCTTTAACCTTTAATGATGTTATATTTACCCTCTCAAAACCGCAACTATATATATATATATATATTGTTACGGAACCGGAGTACGGCACTCCCCTTAGGGGGGGGGGGGGGGTTAATCCCCCCTTCTATTTTCACTGGCCGTCTCCGCTCCTGACGCTACCCAGCTACCTCCGGAAAGGCAGGTGCGCAGCCCCGTTCGTACCGCGGACAGATGTTAATTGCCGAGCGGTTTTAGCAACCGCGGCACAAACTATTAACAAGGACTAGACCCGATCCTGAACGTTGGCCAAAATCGCGCCACAGGTGTTCAATGAAGGAAATCACTAAGACGACGGATGTGAAGAAGAGGAAGACAGCAGTAGGAAATACGAATATGATTTATTTGCTATTATTTACAACCAAAAGAAACCAAGGAGGAGGAAAGATAATAAAATAAAATACAGAAGAAGAAGAGGACACAGTGCAAATTAGCTTACCTACTACAGTCTTACTTAACCCCAAGGACAAGACACACAGAACAAACTCACATACACAGAAGGATGGAATGGAGGCAGGAACGAAGGACTGGAAGGAGAGAGGAAGGTTCAGCTGGAGCAGATGGTTCGGGCTTGATCCCGCACGGGACATCGGGCTGGACCTCGACGGCCACCGATGCCACCGATCCTGGTTCCCGCGTGGTAACGGGTCGAAGCTGCCTGGTGGAGCCAACGCTGCCTGGTGGAGTCAATGCTGCCTGGTGGAGTCAACGCTGCCTGGTGGAGTCAAAGCTGCGTGGTACTGCTTGTGGGGCTCCGTCACTTCCCTAGCTCTGGACTCATCTGCCGCATCTCTCTCTCCGACTCCCTCAAAGGCTTCCGCTCGCGCTTTTATAGCGCGCCTCCAGATCAACCCGCGCCACGCCTGAGCTGGTCTCTCACCGGTCCTGATTGGCGGGTCGGGGCTCGCTGGCTCCACCTTGTGATAACGATCGGCGGCCAACGCCCTGGATTCGGCAGCTCCTCCCCCTTCTTCTCCGATCTGATCACGTGTTCAATGGAGTTTTGCGGCGAAAACCACAAAGCAGCAGCGGCGAATGCAGAAAACCGCACGCAGAAAACCGCCCAATGCAGTTGGCAATTGATGACAAAAGGGGAATTGGAAGGGAATCTACCTTATTTGAATTCGGTGCAATGGAGTGTCAATTAATGGAAGACAAAGCCTTAATCTAATACACATAATAAGGAGATAACTACTGAACAAGGAGATCTATGATTGGCTATGTGATTGTATATGGAATAACTACGGGGACGACCTTTAACCTTTACACACCAAATGGAGGAAGGAGGGTGATATTTACAACAATTCATTACACTACAATTAAAAAAAACACAGCAATTCTCATATCCACAACAATATATATATATATATATATATATAATTAGAGTGCATCAAAATATACATTTGTAACCTATTGTTCTGTTCAGGTGATAAAGTGTTCCAATTCATGTTGTTACAACATATGCAAAATATTTTTGCAATATATGGTGATTTAGAGGTGCAACGGCCATCAGCTAGGTTTGACGTCCCAGGCGCAGGCGCAGTGGGCGCACCGCCGCTCGCTTCGTCGAATCAGAGTTCAGTCGCCATCCAATCACAGCGAATGTGTACTGTACAACTGTACATCAAGGTCCAAGGAGGATTTCAGCAATCAGCAGTGAACCGCGCTTCGCTTCAGTCATTTCTCAGGTAAATATGTCGAAAGTAATAGACGAGAAGCTAACACCATCCACATCCTGCAAACATAAAAAGACTGGCACCACAGCCTTCGTTCCACCAGACATCCTCAGTCGGCCGAGTCTCGTGTCACTGGCTACACGGTTGAAGATCACACCAATGCAGCAGGCTGCCTTCACGCGTGCCATGATCACAGAGTCGGGCGGTAATTGTGAAAATGTTTCAGCATCCTATGCAACAGCAGACCGATCACGCCGCCAAGTGCTGGAGGCTGTCAATGAAGAACACCAAAAGCAGTGGACACCATCTCCTATGTGCACCCTGCACTGGGACAGCAAGTTGACACCGACGCTCACCAATGTGCGCCAGTTGGAGGAGCGTTTGACTGTGGTAGTTGGTGATGCGGAGCAGCTCAAACTGCTTGGTGTGCCAGCATATTCAAAGGGTAAAGACGAGGCATGTGGAGATATCATCGCCCGGCTGACATGCAAGCTACTGCAGGACTGGTGCTGTGCCGACCAGGTTGTCAACATGGCATTTGACACCACTGCATCTAACACAGGCCATCGCACAGCAGCCTGCATTGCCATCCAGCTCCGCCTTGGTAGACCACTGCTCTGGTCCGGGTGCCGACATCACATTGGTGAGGTGCTCCTCGGCCACATTTACACTGGCCTCAAGGTGGAGACCTCATGCTCACCCGAGGTTACCTTGTTTAGGCGTCTGCAGGACAACTGGGACTTGCTGCCGCACAAATACAGTGGCCCTTTGTCCCGCTACATTATTGCCAACACCGAACCACCGTTCCTGGGCAGGTTACGTGATGAACTCACCGTGTGTGCTGCAGCAGTGATGGACTACAAGCGAGGCAACTATCACGAGTTTGTGCAGCTGTGTCTTGTCTATCTGGGTGCAGATGATGCAGCACAGACTCCAGTAAACTTCCAAAGGCCGGGAGCGCTGCACAAGGCACGTTGGATGGCTAAGCTCCTCTACACACTCAAGCTGGCTTTGCTGGAGCAGCATATCGCCTTGCTTCCCCAGGGCACCATCACCACACGGCAGCAGGTGCCGAAGATTCGGGCGTTTGCCAACTTCATTATGCACATTTACGCAACATGGTGGCTGACCTGTGACACAGCCGTAGATGCCCCATGGAATGACCTCAAACTCTACCACAACCTGTACGCTTACAAGTCTGTTGATGAGGGCATTGCAACATCAGCCATGAAAGCACTGGAGAGGCACCTCTGGTACCTGACTGGTGAGATGCTTCCCCTGGCACTCTTCAGCACCAAGGTGCCAGCTGATGAGCGGCGTGCACTTGCGGATGCCATCTTGGATCACAAGCCAGATCTTCCTATGCGAGCCCCACAGCAGCGCTTTGGCACTGGTTTCGGCAAGCCAAAGTTCCCAGTCCTCTCGCCGACCACCAGGTTGGCCGACCTTGCCAACCCAGACTGCTGGTTCGGTATGCACCAGCTGCACATCGATCCAGCATTTCTCTCACTCAATGTAGAGGAGTGGGCTACAAGTGCATCATTCCAGGCAGGTGTGGTGAATGTGCGTGCCATCAACGTTGTGAATGACTGTGCCGAGCGTGGGGTCAAACTCACATCAGACTTTGTGGCAGCAGCCAAGAGTGAGCAACATCTGCAGAATGTGCTGCAAGCAGTTGAGCATGACCGCTCTGAGCAGCCCAATCTTCGCCGCTGCAAGCGCCAGCGGAAAACAGTGAAGGACTAGGACTCAATTTTCAAACATTTTTCAGTGATGTTCAATGAAAATGTCAATGTTTATTTTTAAATAAACACATCTTTCTCTTTCCAATAACATCTTCTCAAAAAGTATTTGTTTTATTTGTTTAGAAATTGATGTCATATTAATAGGAAATGGGAGTTCTAAAAGCACCGAAAATTGAAATTTTACCAAAATTTGACATGCTGCGTTGCACCTCTAAATCTGAAAGAATTTTCCCCAAACTTTGCAAAGATTATTTGTATAGACATTGGAACAAAATTCCAAAAAAACAGATTGATACTTTGACATTAAAATTTTTGCATTGCATTTTGATGCCCCATATTATATATATATATAATCGATTTATTAAGTACGGGTTGTTTCTCACAGCATTACCCAAACTGGAAGCACCCGCTCCCGGGGAACGGCAAGGGTGGTTATGTTATTATCCGAATTCAAACATGTAACCCAAAGTAACCTCTCAAAATACCTCTCACTGCATAATTCAACACATCTCACGGCACTGGAAAATGGTTAGGGGGGGGGGGGGGGGGGGGGAGGGGGAATACGACGACAGTAATACTGCACTGTAAAGGGTGTAGACTTGTAATACCCTCTCACACCTGGAGAGGCACTACATTATACACGTTTACATAGAAAATGTGCATCTCTCCCGCTTCCACAAGACCACCGGAAAAGAGAGAAACACCCCTATGCCACACACACACACACACACACGCACAAGCACACGAACACGCACACGAGTAATAAGCCTATAATAACAAAAGTGCAGTTTAAAGTTGAAGCTCCTTCATACTTTCTTGCTAACAAATGTGAAAAGCAAACGGATCAGCAGCTTGTCCGTTCATGAAATATGAAAAATAAAGTCACAGTCATTTATTGCACCATCAATCAAGTCATTCAACTTTTTACCAGTTCAACAAAAAACTTAAAATCAATTTTTGTGTCGAAGACTGTAACAAATGTACCCTTTCGTTCTTGTCAGCACAAAATAGTCTTGTGTGGTGACGCTTCTGGACGACGATGAATGTGATTCCTGGTCGATAATCCTTCTCAAGTTTGATGCAAGCCTCACGGATAGCGAGGAGTTCATGATACAGCACCTGATGGACCATTTTAATGGCGAATGAAAATATATGAACACTTTTGTGATAAATGTTTGTGCTATTATTAACAGCAAAAACATTTCTAATGCGTAAAAATAGCAAAGTCGACAAAGAGACCCTCATAAAGGACACACAAGAGTTCATTCATTTTACTATAATTCACCAAATGTCTGTCTGTCTGTTCCCAGGTACCACAAAAACGGCTGAACCGATCGCAACGAAATTTTGGGTGGATAATCCTGGGACCCCCTGGAGTAAAATAGGCTATATAGTTTTTCCATTTTTTCCCCAAATTTTTCCAATTCGGAAAGTTTTTCCAATTTTCCAGTTTTTCCAAACACGATGGAATAATATTTACCGATATGAACAGTGATGTGGCTTTTGTTGAAATTCTACGTACCAGGAGAGAGTAGATCGACTCCTGACAAACTCTTCCTATATAAACGTGCGGCTCCGAAGTAACTCGGCAGCGTGTGCAAAGCGACTGAAAAAGACGTGCCGTGGCCGCTTCCGTTTTGCAGAATTAAATCTTTTTTCAAAATGGGCGCCATGTACTGTTTAGATTTTGATGATTTGCATGTGATATGATTTAACGGATGTTTATATAAATCGGTTAAAATAAAATAAAAAGCCTTCAATTTCTGATATTTTGCCTTTTCATTTGGGCCTCCCAATTGAAGCCCCGCCTATAGGGCGGGTACCGTTGCCAGTAGGAGTAAACAAGACAATTGAAGTTGAATTGGTGTTATATTTTATTCAGACTCCCAAGCCTGGAAACTTATTGGAAAGTTGTAATTGCAGGAAACGAATGAGGAGGGATGGGGTTGGGAGGAGAGGACTTTGGCATTAAAAAAGAGAAAGTACCAAATTAGAAACCATCCATTTAAAACATTCATGTGCACACTTTTAAAAATTACTTTCGATGTCGTTTTCAATCCAATTCCTCTCCTTCCTTTCCCATTCCAAGTGTTACAATCGACATTTTCCCATTTTAATAACTCCCATCAACATGTCGTAGCTATAATTGCTTTGGCCACATGTCTTGCTGCTTCATGATCTGAAACAAGTTACAGGTATGAAATGGTTCAAAATTGACGATTACGGCATGATGGAAAGTCATGCCTCCTATTATTTACCTCCAAAATAGGTAAATATTGTTATGTCGGGGGGTAAAGGAATATCTACAGTCACGTGAAAAAGTAAGTACACCCCATGTAAAGTTTTGAATTTTTCACCATATTTCAACCTACAGCTATTTGATCTTCATTTCAACAATATTGATAGATAAAGGTGATATAATATAACAAATATCATGAAACATTTACATTTTGTAGTCCATTGTATAATTTAAATAAACATAAATGCAAATTTCACATGTGGAAAAAGTAAGTACACCCTTGGCTCTAATAGGTGGTATTGCCCCATTTGGCAGAAACAACCTCAAGTAGGCGTTTCTTATAACTGTCTACAAGTCTCTGACATCGACTGGGAGAAATTTTTGCCCAATCCTCCATGCAGAATTCTTTCAGCTGTGCAATGTTTGAGGGGTTTCTTGCATGCACAGCTCGTTTCAAATCCCCCCACAACATCTCGATGGGATTTAGATCTGGGCTTTGACTTGGCCATTCCAGAACCCTCAATTTCTTTCTTTTCAGCCATTCCTTGGTGGATTTACTGGTATGTTTAGGGTCATTGTCATGTTGCAAGGTCCGCCTTCGGTTGAGCTTCAACTTTCCGACAGATGGCCTCACATTATCCTCAAGCACCCTCTGGTACAATGAAGAATTCATAGTGGAATTCTATGATGGTGAGCTGCCCAGGCCCTGATGCAGCAAAGCTGCCCCAAACCATAATATTTCCACCACCATGCTTTACAGTTGGTATCAGGTTCTTGTGGTAAAATGCTGTCTTTGGTTTTCGCCAAACATGTCTTCTGGTACTATGGCCAAATAGCTCCACCTTTGACTCATCTGTCCAGAGCACATTGTTCCAGAAGTGCTGGTCTTTGCCTCAGTGTTCATTGGCAAACTTTAGTCTTGCCCTGATGTTCGTTCTGGACAGCAAAGGGTTCCTCCTGACACACCTCCCATGCAGATCAAATTTGTGCAGCCTCTTTCTAATGGTAGACTCGTGCACTTTGACATCAACAGTGGCAAGAGCTACCTGTAGGTCCCGTGATGACATTCTGGGGTTCTTAGAGACTTCTTTCAGCATCTTGCGGTCTGCTCTC